>NC_052508.1:47294724-47551485 GCF_014356525.2 Nilaparvata lugens
GTATATTTCTTGAAGGCATCGAGAGTTTTTCACTTCACTTTTTTCCAAGAGATTTTCTCCGCTCTCTACAACAATAACCATGCTATTTTGTCTGCATTTTCCAAAGTATCATAATAGAAGATTTTTCACAGCGATAAAATACTCTTGTTGAAAATCCACCCCAACTCTTCAACTGACTTCTGTTCAAAAACTTCTTACCTTTCGTTCTAGTGACAGGCTGCTGTTCTGGTTTCTCCGTATGGTATGCGTTCAGTGGCTTTTTGAATGGAACACCATGTATTTTTAAATGTATTGCTGTTATGAGCTGCAATGCAATTATCCTCTTCTATGTAATAGACTTTTGTTCGAAGACTGATTTGCCAAGATGGAAGTTCTCATTTTGAGATGTTAATTATTGTACATCATCATTCAAAGAGTAAATTTCTATTGAATCTATACGGAGAACTGGAAGGAGCTTCCAACTCTCCAAGTAAAAATAAGAAACAAAGTAAGAAACAAATGTCATTAAAGAGTTTATCATACTTTACATCCCCATGCTCAGCATTTTTATTATTTTATGAATGGCATAATATTGATATAGCATATTTATATTAATATTTATTTTCTATGCACCGTTGGATACAATTGAATTTTATGTATGGTTAATATAATAAACCATAATTGAATGCTAGGGGTATTCCCAATTTTTAACCAGACCAGCTAAGAGCATTTATGTACATTTTCTAGGACTACATGTGGTCATAGTCTCATTTATTATTTATAATGTGTTCTTATTCTTAATGTGCCTGCCTGCTCCCAGGCTTTGGCTACCATGGTGGCTAGCTTCACCCTATCCACAGCTGCACGGAACAATTCCGCGGTGTTGTTCATGGAGAACCAGGCTCTCAAATTGTTAGCCATGAAATCCTTCTTCTGCCAACCCTTCCCCTTCCTATTACTTTCCCTCGCAATATGCCCTGTAGGAGATCATAAAGGTGTGAGTTTCTCATAATATGCCCCAAGTACTGCAACTTTCTCACTTTTATACTATTCAGGGGCTCTCTTCCTTTACCCATTCTTCTGAGAATTTTGGCATTAGTCACACGATCCATCCATGAAACCCTCAAAATCCTCCTATACAGCCACATCTCATACGCCTCCAACCTTTTTGATGCAGCTTCTGTCACTGTACATGACTCGACCCCATACACCAATACCGAAAAAAAATGTCAGCAGCAACATTCTAACTTTAGTATTCAACCCCAGATCTCTACTTTTGAAGACTGTGTTAATGAATTCAACCACCTGGAAAATTCATCCAAACTGTGGTGGTGCACCATTACAACCAAGCCAGGATATGTGTTACCGCTACAAGAATTCTAGGCTATCTACGAGAATGCTATCTATGATATTGTGGTGCTCTTCCTGGGGGAGTCACTCTCACCTCCAAGGATAGGACAACACACGTAGGGTGATGTAATGCTGTATTTAAATGCCTCACGTTGGGCCGGCAAATCATGTGGAGCGGTATTTGATGGCTTCACACATGTAGGGTGAATCTTGCACTGAGTCAGTGGTGTAGTGGCTATAAATTTTGCAATGGCGTGTGAGGACGCTGAGTGAACACCAGACTGATTGACTCACTACAAGACTCAATACAATTGTCGGAATCGCGGGAGGCCTAAACGCTCGCTCACCCTTGATTCTTCTAATGACAGATTGTATAACGATGAAATTTTTATAAGTAGTGTAGCGGACGCTAAACACTGAATACGGATACCTTAAAATTATTACCTGTGAAGAATGAGCATACAAAATCATACAGGTCGAGCAAAAATCCCGATGTAGCTAATTTACGGGATTGCGTCTCTAATAAGTTCTGAAGGATTAAAATACGGTATTTGAACCCAATATCGTTCAGAATATACTTCGAGAACAGAGTCTTGTCGGGTTTTAAGCTCTATTGTAGGAATTTATATGATCTATGGCTGCCTCTGCTGTACAATTGATGAGTTCGCTCCAAATTCGAGGTAGGTAACAGATAAAAGCTGATATATGAGCAGGTAAGGACAAAGAATAAATATCTCGATCTGACCCCACTCGCTACATCCACTTAGACCTGTTCCAATATCCAGCTTGATTCAATTATTCCAATGATCGTATTCGATCGGTTCTTGATAATATAGAACGTATCAGACACAATAATTGACAGGCTTAAGAAATAATCGAACTCAGAAAGCGAATTAACAAAACTGAAATATATTACAATAAAATATGTAATCATACAGTGTAGATTCAGAATTTGATTTACAGGTTGATAATAATTTAGCATTAACAGAAGGAATTAAAAATGTTCTTGTGCTTGCATGATACCATGCGTGATTCAACAGAATTTTACAATTGATAAAATTGAACAGTTTTGAAAAAATAGTGAAAAAATGAATTATAGAAAATATTTTTTAAAATGCTCGGGTCGTGGTTCAGGCAGCGGAGGATAGTTAATCAACTACAAATTCTTATAAACTCAATATGAATAAATTTTAGGCTCTTAATAACTAAAAGCGCTTGTCGGCGTGGCCAATAATTTAACGAAGAAAAATTTATGTTTTTCTGCACTGAAATATTTTCGAAGCGTAGATTGGGGCCCCTTATGACTTATAACTCACGTGAAATTCCTTGGTCGTCGTGGTTTTCTTCTTTAGATCAAAAAATCGTTTGATCGGCGGCAATCCAGGCTTCGGTTTCAGCACGTGGGGAAGTTTAATTTAAATATCTCCTTCACCGAATTAATTAAGGGATAGTTTACTTTAAGCTTTTAAATTTATCGATTGATGAAAACAGAAATTTATAAAGAACAAATAGATTGGCCTAAAATATCGGCTCACAAATAGAACATTTAAAAATCGAACAAGAAATTTTACAAATAGGTCTTTGGTAACTATGAAAGAGATCTACACGGTAAGGATTTCAAAAGGGAAGTGCTCTCTTTTCTCTAAGCTTTTAGGCTAGACCTTGCTTCTCGGAATCTCAATGTAATAATTTGCATAAAAATTTGCCATTGGTAGAACGCTTGTGACGTAAACATGACGTCAGTGGCAAGCAGTAGAATACAATTCCTTTAATTACAATAATAATTTAATTTATGTAATTCCTAAAACTGCTTAATCTTATAGACATAGTTCATCTCATACAATGTACATGTGCTAGTGTAACTGATAAGGCAGGGTTGTTGTCTGATAATAGATTAACATGTGTTGCTTTCAAACGATCACCGTCTTGGTGCTATTTCTATGCACTGTGATTGGTTTAGACCTACCAAAGAGATTTAATTACCATGTGGTTCAGTTGAATTAAATTATTAATAAATTAATATTCTTGTACAATTTTGACTAGGTTTGAGATTGTTATAATTAATTTCTGCCATTTTATCGATAATATAATTTCATGCTATGACCTATTTAGTTACAATAAGACCTGACATACAACATAATTTCTTAAATAATAAATAATTTCAACGATAACACATACATTTTATTTTTTTATTTTGAAATTCTTGATCCTTTATTGATAGTTTTATAATTTTTAGGAATGATATTTTACCTTGCATGAGAACCGGTATGATATTTGACAATGCTTTGAATCAGTCAGCTGCGTTCGAACTGTTTTTAAAAACATCTGATCGATAGTAAACAAAGTGTAACCTCAAAATCAGTGAGCAATTCGTAAATAATTTGTGCTTTATTCGCAAAATAATTATAATTTTATTGAATAATTTTCCTAGAAAAATATTCAGTACAGAACGGTACTCTTATCTAATATACAGTTATTGATAAGTAAGCTTTATCGCTCGGTCGCTAACTATTCCTTTAGCAAATTCTTTCATTTTAAAAGGTAATCACAATTTTTCTCTCTTTCCATGAGATCTATTTGAAAGATTCATCACAATATCTTGGCTATCTATTAAGAATCTCGAGTTATGCCATAAGTTATTTCAATGTAATAGAAGTACTTTAAGGAAATAACAGGTGAGATAGGTGACAGAAAATGCAGGTTTGAGTCTGCTAACTTCACCTACTCTCATTTTACTATTTAATACTTGTATTTACTGTTTACGATTCACTATCTTCGTATTCATGTGCTCTATGTATGAAGTGTTAAGTTACTATTTCGTATTATAGATATTGAAGACATTGTAAAAGCAAATTCAGAATGAGATTAGGTATGGCGTATAATAATTTGATGAGCGGCTTTATTCTCAGATTGAACTCAGACTCCAGATAAGAAGGATCCAATTGGAAGAGACGCAAAACATTGAGGAGCAGCCAGCAAACGAGCGTGCAGCGTGGAGCATGCAACACGGAGCATGGAGTTGGTCTGTGGAATGCAAATGCAATATAATGGGAGCCAAGCCGGGCCAGACAGTACATTTCGTTTATTGCAAGTTCAAGGTTGCACTTTTTGGCGATTGCAAGACCTTGGACCGAGCTCTCGGTACTTAACGAATGTCGGCTTTCTGCTCCCCCGGTCCTTGCAGCAGACAGACACTCAAAATTGAACGGAAAAAAAGAATTGAGCAGCAAACAGGACAGAAAAAAGAGAAAAGCCAGTCTCGAAAAAGGAAAAGCAGATGACCTTTGTAACCGATGTGAAATACGAACGTCGCGTCAGAGCGAGGTGCGATTGCTGTAAAACGAATGCATGGATGAGGAGGAAGATTTAGGGAAGAAGGAGGGGGAGAAAGAGGAGGAGTATGAGGAGGAGCCAGAATGTAATCAATGTTGGAGAAGAGGTGAAGGAGATGGTTGAAAAGAAAAGGACCAGGATAGAAAGGTGAAATGGAAAGTATAATAAACATATAAACGTAATAAGAATGAGTGGGAGAAGGTGACATTGCAAAGAGAAGAAAAGTGTGGATAACTGGAGTAGCAGCATTGGTGAAGAGGAGGAAGATTAGAATAAGAAAGAGGAGATAGAAACGAAAAAAGATGAGATTACTAAATAGGAGGAGGATACAGCAATGCACGATTACTTGTGAACGTAATTCATGGAGTAGATTATGATAGGAAGTACAAGGGATGAGAAGAGTTGAAGAATAATGATAGAATAGAACATGAAAAATGGAGAAGACAAAAGCTTCGCGAAGCTGTAGACAACGAAGCTAGGAGAAAGGGGACAGAAAAAAGAAGGGATACGGTGGAAAGAGGATGACTGATGAAGAAAGTTATATATGAAGTATGAGAAAACCGAGACGTAGGAAAAAGAAAATAATGAATGACAAAGGATAAAGGAGAACAAGGAGTAGTTGGAATTGAGGAGAAGGAAGAGAATGAGACAATCGACAAGAAATAACAGGGGGAAGATGAGGAGAAGGTAGTGGAAGAGGTGGAGGGGACGCTTTGAGTAAGAAGAGAAGTGGAACTGGAGCAAGGAAGTAGGAGTTGGATGAGGAGGACTTTTTAGGAAGAAGATAGAGTAGAATGAGAGAATCAACAAAAAAGATCTGATAATTGAGAAGGAGAGGTGGAGATGGAAGGAGAAGGAATGAAAAGGAGGAGTCATATAAAGATTAATAAATAAATAAATAAATGTTTATTTCCCAAAAAACTAAAACTACAACATCAATTACAAAAATATTAGATAAATTACAATATTACATACAATAGTTAGTTACAAAAGATTCTTATAATGTGTTCTCTACTTGTTTAGTTTTTCTGTGTGGAAATTGACCTACTCCACTATGGCGTACCATGTTCTAGAGTAGGTTTTGTTAGTTTTTTGTGTGTATTATCAATTAGTTAGTGTTTAGTAAGTCATTAGGTGGTTAGTTGTTATTTGAAATAATGTTTTCTATGTTCTGTCTTTCTTTGCTCATCAACCAATTGTGTACTATTGCTTTGAACTTTCTAGGAAGATTAATCTGTCTGATTATTAGAAGAAAAGTAATAAGAAGATGATGATGAAGAAGGAGGAGGAAAGAAAAAAGAGACGGATACAGATACAGAAAAGAAGAGAAATGAAAGGTTGAAAACAAGCAGGAGGATGTAGCAAAAGCAATAAACTAATAAAAGGAGGGGATGTAAGAGTTGGAAGAGAGCCTGAAAATGAAAATTTCTGGGATGGAAAAGAAGATGATCTTGAAGGGTATGATCATTAGGATGAAGAGCAACAGGAATACATAAAAGACATGGATAAGGAACAAGAAGATGAGAGAAGGGCACAAAGAAAGGAAGAAGGTGGACCGTGGACCGTGGGCCACAGTTTCGTGGTACTTGTAATGCAATGCTGGTGTGTTGTCTTTTTGCGATGCAACGCCAAAACTCTCAAGAGACTTGAGTGGATCCCTCGGTGGTGGTAGGTGCGCTTTTTACCCCCTTCACCTCCCGGGACCCTTCTGCCTGCCGGAACGATATGTTGTTGTTGTTGTGCTCGTTACAGACAGGTGAAGGGTGTAGTAGGGGAGGTAAGGTCTGCTCAAAGTTTGGAAGTACGTTGTACTTTTTTGGTTAAACTTCTCTTTTTTCGGGTGGTGTAGGTAAATAATTATTGTTAGTCGTTGGTCGTTGCAGCAGTATTCAAGTACGTCGTGTGAAGGGTGGGGAAAAGGTAAGGTAATTTGCCACTCCTTATCTCCAGACAGCCGACTCCTGGTGGGGGGTGGGGTGGTGAGGGTGCCCAGGGGGCGCAAAAATAAAACGAGTCGGGCGAGAAAACGCAATTGAGAATCGGGCTGCATCTTTTATTTTTTCATACACAATAACCATCTTGCTCTTGCTGCTGCTCCTGCATCGTGTTTTTTCAGTTGTTTTTGTTTTGCTTGGGTCAAGATGCATCTCGAGGTCGTCTGGACTGAATTTTTGGCTGTCTGAACAGAAAAGGACAGAGTGATATTCTGGGTGTAGGTGGGTGGAGGGGAAAGACCTGCAACATCCCACAAACCTGTCTTGCATCCACTACACCTGCCTTCAACATTGTTCACGTATGCACATGCACATCAATGCACTGACCCTTCCATTACATGCATTCCCTCTCACTCACTGACTCCACCACATCAACCCTCTCTGTTTTCACTTCACCCATACCTCTCACTCACTCTCATTTCGAAAAACCCTCTTTCAAGAGCGTCTGATTTTTTATTAGTTTTCCCAGCTTTTTACCGCATGCTTCGTTTTACGGCGAAAATAATAAAAGCTAATAAAAGCCGGCAGCGTGAGAGATGACTACCAAAAATTATGATACTGCACTTTTTTCGAGTGTATCTTAATGTGTCTGCCGCTAGTCTCTCGCTGTTTTTGAATTTCACCTCGAATAATATTTAATCCCCTGCTCTCTACGGATTTAATATGAATAACTTTATTTCTGTGCACGTTCATGCGGGCTGAAATTCGAAGATTTTCAACAGAAAAATAATTTAACATTACTTTATTGTGAGAAAGTTTTGTTGTGCAGATTTTTTATAATAGTTTATTGCAGTAATCTCTGGTGACATTTGTGTGTCAACTTGGGTGTTTATCCAAACATACATATAAAAAAGAAAAAAATTTAATTCATAATATGTAAGTTCTATTACATTATTTCATCCATAACATTAGCTGTGTGAACTATTGGAATGTTCAATTGAACACAATATGGAAATGTAATCGACTGTCTAAGCATCAGGAAGTAGTATGCTCATCAACTACAATTCAAGAATTATAGAATTTTCATCATTTTGAATAATCCTGTATCATTTTTCATATACTCCATACCACAATATAACATTTCCATGATTAGGAATACCAAAATCCTTACATTTCATAAATTGTATTGAGGAAATGAAAATACAGTGTATATAAAACTGATTTTAATTTGTATATTACTATTTTTTGTGATTTCAAAATAGATGCAAGATTGTTCGATTGGACTTCACGATATGCAGTCATACAGTGGTTAATCTATCAACCCTAGTAGCTTATACACTAACATTCACAGATTGCCAAATTTTGAAGTGACTCGTTTATCAGTAGGCTTTAGAATGATTTATTTGATGATATGTTTGAAAAAGGATGTGATATTTCTTGAGATAAACTTTAGTACTTGCAAAATCTCTGTTTCGGAGTACAGTCCACCAGTTAGTGTGGATAAATAATAAAAAACGTGGACTGACTACTTCATGATATGCCACTCAAGCTCTATTATCATGTTTGTTGTTCGTATCTCCTGTATCAACGTGAAATTTGGACTCAAATAAATGCTGTTCGTGAATTCAAAGTCATTAAGTTTGGCAAGTTATACTGGCAATAAACCGTGAAAAGGAGACAATAAAATTTCGGCTCTTTTTAGAAGAGTCATGACACAGGAGAAGGGGGGAGGCGACCAGTGTGTGTGTTTTGCGTGTTCTGTATCTCTCGTGAGGTATTTGCACCTCTACGAAATAAATTCCGCCACAAATTCGGGGCTTAATTGAAGTTTTACAGCCAGTGAGAGTGCGCTAAAAACGAAAACGTACACATTCTTTATCATTTTTATCACTGTATTCTTCGTTATTAAATTTTGAAGTGGAAAGTCAAAATATTCCATGACCAACTCGAGTGAGTGAGAATACTGGACAACTTACTGCTAGTAATAATATGATCATACCACAGTTATTCTCATGTAAGATATTCAAAATCTTGTCCTGTGAGTATTGAAAACTAAGAATTTAAAAAAAAGTTATTCGAATTGTCTGATGATAATTTTTATTGAGAAGAAAAGTACCCGATAGTACAGGCTCAACCTTAAACATGACCTAAGTTTGGAAGGCTCTTACTTAGATATTTCCAAGGATGAAATAGAACCGTATTTGCTCGCGTACCACACGTCCCTCCCTGTCTGAGAAGCGCAACCTGAAAAGTTTACATGGAAATAACAAGATATAGGTTAAATTAAAGTTGTTTTTAAAAATCCTTTCAATGAAACTCCAATCGACTATACTTCTCTGCTCTTCTCTAGAATGCGACTTCTCTAATCTCGTTTTCACTGTAGTCACTCATCGGAATGGTTTATAATTATTCATAAGTGAATTGTAAAAAAAGACTTGAAATATTTTTCATTTGATCAATATTCTTCACATTGTAATTTCATAACAAACTTGGAAATACATTGATTATTTAAGAGAGCGTCCCTCCTCATTCAAAATAAATCTGAACGTCAATAAAAAACTAGATACTTTCCATGTTTTGAGCGAGATTATAAAAGGCAGGCTTTGCCAACGTTCCAATGGAAGTCAAAAGAAACTTATAAGACCCAGTGAAGCAAGGGAAAATTTATAATCCAAACATTTGGACTGTTATAAATGATCACCTTGCACAAACGAAGCGGTGTGAATTATTTATTTTTCCTTGTGCTGTACTTTTGAAAAACTGGAGAAAGAAATAATCCGAAAAAGATCAATGACGAAAATAATGTTGAAGAACTGGAACTGGTTGGGTGTGTGTGTGTGTCGGTGTAGTTTGTAATCCATTTGTTATAACACATCTGTGTTGAATTATGTTCGGTTTCTTCCTTTCTATCTTATTTCTTCGTTACTCTCTCTTCTTGTTCAAAACTTTTTTTGGCTATAAAATATTATCAGGAAGTTTCCGTTAGCTGTTATACGTTGTATACCGTAGGCTACTGAACCCTTAAGAATAAGAGCGGGTTTTCAGGTTACTTTAGTACGGGAAACTATTGAGCTGATTTTGGGTGTTAACGATACATTTGAATATTGCTGAAAAAATATTACTTCCTGTACGAGTAGTGGGATGATACATCAATCCAATATCATAGCAAATCACAATACCCTATTAAACTACTAAAAACTGATAATGAATTAATTATTCAAGAATGATTGAATATTAAAAATTGATCGAATTGAATTAGTCGAATGAAATTGAATTATATTAAAGGTTACAGCGTCATACACATATTATTCACTTAATCTCCAGTAAATTCGAAATAGTTTTATCTTGAAGAAAGCATAACTGTTCTAGCTATGACGATATTCAATCTCGAAGTATGAAGCCAATATCCTTGCTGTGTGGTGCTTCTCATTCTACGAACTGCTTTGGTTAAGAAGTGACATGACAAGTTGCTTGTATGAAAGGGAATATGTTTCTTGGTATGAGTTCACCCAGACTCTCAAGCAAAACAGTGACCATTCTGCCAGAACAGATAAATGTTGAACAATCCTGAAGAAGGATTACAAAAGATGTCTGTCGCTGCCAGTCGTATCTTTCCACCAGGAAATTGCGATCGGAAACAGACGTGTAAATCAAACTCTTTCTTTCCAGCGCAAGTTGTGTACAAGTTTGCTCTCATATCTCATTGAGGGCGCTGGGAGTCCGCAAAAAGACAGATACTCTGCAGATCCAAGACAGAGCAAAATGACAAAATAGAAGAGACTGTTGACAGTACAATACTTTAACTCTTAGTAGCCTCTACATCATACATATTTAAAATGTATGATGAATGTTCAATATAATTTACAAACATAGACTAAATTTATACACATTTGTCATTGAGAGAGCAGAGAATACACATACAAATCCTCTGCAGATCCAAGATAAAACAAAATGACAGAAAAGGTAAGACTGGATAGTATGAGAATTCATTAATGGAAGCCTACTAGACATTATAACACTCTAATTCTAACAGAATTTGAAAACCTAGAAAAGTTATTGTATCCTTCTGTATTGTTTAATATTTCATAAAGTGAATTTTTAATACTCTTCCTATTAAATGTTTCTAAATAATTCTGGTACTCCGTATAGTAGAAAGTTTACCGACCGATCAATGAAAATATTGAAATAATTTCAAGATTTGCCAGCTCTAACAGCCCTAATTCTCAGCACATAGCAGCAGGCAGACGAAGAAAAACTCCAAATTTTCAGGTTGTACCTTATTAAAAACTCCTGTGATTCATTTTGATGAATGAGGGTGCGTGCCAGAAGGACAGTCTTCTTCTCCTACCCCTGAGGTAAATCGTGGTATAATGAGGAATTAGATCATGGAGATCTCTTGGATGTTAAGGTGATTTGTCCTATAATTCTGTGAATACTATTGTTGAGACTATGAAGAAATAAATTATGAAAGTTTGAAATGTAATTTTCAAATTGAATCAAACCGTAATTTGTTATCAACATACTAGTTTAACAGCTCTACTGAAACTGCTTCTCATTTGCAATTAGAGAGTAGCCAGAAAAACGTCCACGTGTCTTCCGCGGACAATGCAAGGGATTAATCAAACAATGCAATTAGCTTGCTGAAAATTACTTGCACAAAATTGTGTCCTAGACAAAGAACGTATTAGTGATCTCCGCTCATTGTACACCGTAGCTGTATGCAGGATAATAACGCGAAGGATTAAGGCATCTAATTAGAACTGCAATAGAAAGACACTGACAAAGGTAGCGTTTCTCAGATAGGATGTGCTCTATAAACTGTTTTCCCCATCAGAGATACAACAGGATTCGATTTACTATACTTTGCACACGCACCTTGTCTTGTAGAACGTTCACGCATAACCATAGAATAAAAGATCTTTATAAGTTTTCAATCGGTATAAGCTTTCTGTGGCATAACCTTGAAAAGATTCTCGCAGAGAAGTTGAAACCTTAGTGTGAAGTACAGGATTGGGCAGGGAGGTATGGATGATTTGAAATAACAGTTACACACTCATTTTTAAACGAAACTTAGAATTTATTTTTTTTTAGTGTGTACCTTGGATGTTGCCATTATAAAGAGTAAAGAAGAAAAAATTGAAACATAGTTTATGTACAAAAAATAAAAGCATTGCACGTGGTACCGCTGGAATTTCTTGTTTTACTTAGAGCTTCAAGGGTTCGTGTTTTGTCTATGTATACACGTGCTTTTAGGTAGCCCTATAAAAAATAGTCACAAGGTGACAGGTGACGAAACTAAATGAGGCGTCCAAGGAACGTCTGCCTCAAAAATTCCATAGCTGCTCTCGATGTATGGCATGTCGCCCCATCTTCTTGGAACCATACAGTATTGACGTTGATACTTCATCTCAATTATGGCAGAAAAAAATTCACACAGCATCGTTAGGTAACGATCCGTATTGACATTGACGGTTCGACCGTTTCCTCAAAAAAAGTTGGGGCCAATAATTAGTTTTATGGGGCTACCTAAAATCACATCTATACATAAACAAACCACGAACCTTTGAACCCCTGAGTGAAACAATAGCACAAGAAATTCGAGCGGTACCACGTGCAATGCTTCAGAGGAGTATGGATAACTTCTCACAACGTCACAGGAGTGTATGGACAAAAACTGACAGCATTTAACAGATGTTATTTTTTGTAAAAATCAATATTTTAATTTTTATAATGGCAATATCTAAGGTACACACTAAAAAAGATATATTTTGAGTTTCGTTTGAAAATGAGTGTGTAACTGTTATTTCAAATCATCTGCACATGTCCTACCTCTCTGCCCTCACCAAGAAGTTTTTCTTGTCTCAGAATGTTGAGTACGTTAAACTTCAATATTTAGAGATGGTGGTTAATTTAGTAGACCAGTTCCCAGTCAACCCGTACATGAATTTCATTCTTCCTCTACTGCTCTATTTAATTCTAATTCGTTTTTCTGATAAATATGGCTCTGAAGGTAAAGGCTTCCGCAATTAACAGGAAAACACCCAATCAAACTCAAGATGGAGCTTCAAGTGAATAGAACGGAACATCATTTTTCATGTTTTAGTCAGTAGTTTATCGATCAAGATCAAATGTGGAGCTGCTATAAAACGTGAAGTGGAGTTATTATTTTTTGGAAGCGGTAGTGGCATAAAACAGCTTAATAAATGAGTTATGACACGCTGGGATTTGAAAAGAACGGACTCTTTTAGGAAGGAATCGTAATGTTCATCCATGTGAAGCCATACACGGTACTCTCTAGAACAGAACGTTTTCCATTGTCATAAAGTTACCGTCGTCATAAATGAGATTGAAACCCCTCTACTTAATATCTAGCGCGAGCACTCAAATAAAAAACACTTTTAGTAATTTTTTTAGAGATATAATCAAAAACATGAATATGTCGCCGTTAGAGCGCTGTAAGGTTTTCAACTTAATTACATTTCTCTCTTTCATGTGCTAGACAGCTCTCTGAATAGTGTCTCTTTATAAGTTGCGGGTCGACAGTATATTATCTGGGGGAAAAGGGTTGGAAACAGAGGTGAACTGTAATAATAATTTTATTGCATCGCGTTGAGAGAGATTAATTCTGTGAATGACAAACTGAGGTTGACAGACTGTTTACCCTCGTTATTCTAGCTGCCTGTAGTAAGCCTCACATTTTTGTTAAACTAATCATCGTGCCGGCGTTGCTCAATGGAGAAACTTGTAGAAACGGTTTTGTAATTTTGTATTACTCTGTTTACTGCAGTAATCGATGGATAAAAGTGATGAATTTGATGATTTACTATCAAGTTAGTGTATTCTACTATTCAATTAATATTAATAAGAAATATTTCAATAAATGGAATGAGATTAGCGTCTGCAGTGCCAGTTTGGGAAGTTGACCCTCAAACTTTGAAATGCATGAAGAATATGATTGAATCATAAGAATCAAATGGTGATTGTATCACCACCTCAGAAATACTAATTGAATACTAATTTAGATGGTTTAATTTATCTTGAATTATTTCCTAATTGAAAACTTGTAATATAAGTTCTTCTATATAATTGTAGTAAGTATAGACATATCGGTACGATGTTTTTCAAGTCAGATGTTAGCCTATATGTTATCTTTTGAGAAAGAAGTTTTTTCAGCGTCGTCTCTTGTTCCAATCATTTGTATAATATTTGATGATATTAATGGATAAGTTAACAATGAATCCATTCCTTCATTCTCTGCATAATGGGATTCTGTCTATGTGTTTTACAAATGAAAACTGAAGAAGTGAAATTAAGTTCCTGAGCCATAATATAAATAAGATAAATAAGAAGTAGTAGAAGAAGAAGAAGACAATTAAGGTAATGAAGAAGTCTGTATATCCGTGAATCATGATGTAATCATATTATGAACAATCCACATGCCTTCTTCAACCAGTATATTCTATCCTCATTGGCTTCAACATTCATTGATCATCAAACACTATTGAGAACAGAATTGCCATCTGCTACTGGAAACTTGAGGTTGTTGACCTCCACCCAGACGGGTATTCTGCTGACGGTGAGTAATGAGTAATGATTATGCTCTATCAGTCTATTATCGGATGAAAATAATAATGATCCACCATGAAAATTATAAATAGAGAATAGAAAAGCCTGTCTTATTCAGTTCCAAGTCTCTATGTTGTGCACTGTCCAAAACTCCTTAAAAGAATCGAATATTTTTTTATAAATTCATTTTTCCAATTTCCATTACCATTTTTCACCAATGAAAAATTGTATTCCCTAACTAAATTTTTTTTCTTATTACCCAAATATTTGATTGCAAATGTATTTACTGTTCCCAGTTATATTATTCCCCAAAAATTATTCCAATTCCAATTCTCATTCCATTTTATGAGTCGCTTAAAACGATTGATTTTACAATTTAGAGCAAAGTATACTGTTTTAGGCTATTCATTTTTGTTTAGAAGGAAGAATTATAGATGTAACGCTAAGATCATTTGCTCTCCCTGCTTCGCTATTTTCAATTCCCTATTATGGGTAGTTTTTTTAACAATGCAATAGTGGATTAACGCTTCGAAAACATTTTTCACCTTGAAATGAAACACAGGTCCAGGATATTTATTTGAATTATTATTAGAATTATTATACTGTCACATCGATTCACATCAATCCCCTGGAGAATACCCTGTGACCTGAATGCCAGGAAGAGTGCTACCACAGAGTATGGGATAGAAATACATTCTTAGCTATAATATCATGTGATACATTTTTATTGAAGTGTGAATTAAAATATAGTGTGGGTGGTAGGGAGGTAGGGCAATTCAAATAGGGAAGTCAAATTCAAAAGAATGAACTAATCAATTGCTACAAGATAATAATAGTATGCTCATGGGCTTACAGATTAAACTAAACATTCATCAATTCGCTTGTTTTTGTGTGTTGACTCATTTTCTTAAGAATGAGTGAGCTGGTGTTTTTACTATCGCAAAAATCTGAATTGTATTTCACAAGTTTTCAACTTTTCACTAGAGTGGATTGTTTGAATTAATGTCCTTTATTAAAATTCCGAACTCAAAATTTTATCGTATTACTTTAGGACCAAAAATATTTGTGTTTGAAAGTGTTGAAGTAGCATAAACGTTTTTGGACTAGTTCTCAATCAAAAATCGGGAATTCAGTAGTAAGGGCTATAAGCCTGTTTTTTATTACAAATCATTCTATGATTCCCGTGTTATCGGATGGGCACGTTAAACTGTCGGTCCCGGCTGAAGTATGACAGTCGTAAGGTCCATTGACGGCTTAAATTATATATTCAGGCGGTGGGACCTTCCCGCAAGGGACTCCCCATCAACAAAAGCCATACGAATTTACATTTATTATTCTATGATTATTTTTCATCATTGTTGGATGAATGGAAAACAATAAATAAATATTCGAAATATTACCACAAAAATCTATTGATTTATCGATCAAATAATCTTCTACAGACTTCAACTTGAAGTTCTTAGGGTATTTCAGTGTGTGAAATCATTCATTTCAACTGGTTTCTATTGGATCAATAATTGGAAAGCTCATATGAAACCTACTAAAGCACTTCTCATAACCGAAAAGATTCAATTGTAGGCTAAATTTGTAGAGAAATCTGCAATAAATCCAGTTATAAAGCTTTTCTAGAACTTTTCCGAACATATTACCGGTATGTTCGGACTTATTCATCTACAATTCTATCAGTAGTCTACACTGTAGGCCCTGTCATTGGACTATTATTATAGCCTACACTAAGGGCTATCAGTGATGACAGAAATACTCACTAAACAATAGATAATTTAATTGAATAATAATAATTATTCAAAGTAATCAAATAATTCATAAATATCAATTAATTAAATAATAAATAATTATTACAACAATATAGCTCCTTTACTCCATGGGGCTGCAGTTCCTTTACATGAGGATGGTAACTGCAGACAGTTCTCAAAGTAGCCCAACTGAATAGAAGATTCGACTTGGTCTAAAACTTGGATAAGTTGTGTAACATTTCCAGTAGAGAATGATACATTTATGAGGTATGTTGGATGAAGTCACAGTTTGTTATCACAGGCATCATAATTAGCTTGATGCAGATGTTTTTCTTCCTGAAAATACGGTTTTTTGTTTAGTCTGGCGCAGGGGCAGGGTATCAGGAGAATTGACGGTGAAGTCAATTATGGTCCGGAAATAGCGAGGTCTATTTGTGAGTGACGATGATGCATGCATGCAGGCTATAGCAGTCTATAGGCGGAAATATTTCGCCAAATCACTTGTAGTCTACAACAGTGCAGGGTGCAGTGAGTAGTGTTGCGAGTGGACGGACAGTACAATTCCAATGCACTGGGTCCCTGTGAATTATGCCCGACAGCTTAGACTAAACAATGTCTGTTTGCAGACTCTATTTTCTCTCCCTTCATTATTCGCTTCTATTTTCTAATTCTGTTCGTCACAGTTCATGTTTCATGCGCGTTAATATTCACGAAAGCTTTCAAGATTAAGGAGCTTATACAGGATCATATATTTATACATTGTTGAAAGATGTTGAAAGTCGCTGCAAAGAAGATGCTCGAGTCGAAAGAGTCTACGTGGTACAGTATTGAATGCGTATGATATTCCAATGTATATACGTATATGCATTATATGTATACTTTATGTATATAATGTGTAACGATTTCAACCTCTCTTTTTTCCTAATCTATGATGATACAATTGATGAAAGGAAACACCCAAAAAATTGTGGAAAAATATAATTACGTAGTTGAATTATATACATTGTTAAGATTAAAGAAAGATATTACAGCCGAAATTCAGTAAACTAAGATGAGATAAAAGAGGTGTTGTCAGTCCTAAACAAGTTGGGAGCTATATCTCCTTTATTCCAACAGCATCCAATATGAAAATTCCACAGCATCTCTGTTCCTAGTGTAAATAGATTTTGTTGTTTTTTTCTAATCTCTTAATTTCTTGCATATCTACTAATTTGATTCATTTTCATGGACTGTGAGGAAATTTACAGGTGATGTTTAATATTTTAAATATTCTAGTATGTGTAGATTAAATACTTTCTGAATTTGGCTGTGTGGTTTTGTGTTTTGTTTTGGCTTTGTATATGTTTGGACTTTTTAACATCAAAAAGAACTTTATTTCGAAGTAAAAAATTGAAGTATAATGCTCTTGTGTCTGGTATCCAAATGTTTCTCCATTAGGGAACTTTGGAGTATATACGGCGTGGTGGAACTACCCTTGGGTCTCTCCACCATTGGGATAGAATATTTTATTTGTGTTTGTTCCCTTGAAACATACTAAGAGAACTTTATATCAAAGTGAAAAGTGTAAATTTGAAGTATTAGAAAAGTGTAAATTTGACACATAATAATCTTTGTGTCTGGTTTCCAAATGTTTTCCATTACGGAAAGTTGGACTTTATACGGCGAGGTGGAACTACCCTTGGGTCTCCCCACCATTGGAAGCCATACGTTAATGATAATGATATGTGTGATGTGAGTTCAAATAACCTATTAAATAATATCATAATTATTTGTTTCTCTCAATGTTATTTCCTGTGAGCAAATGAATGTATAATATGAGTATTGGCAAATGTAAATAGTACTGTGCAAATAAATTGATCCACTGATTTTCTTTATGGCATGGCGGATGGATTATTACTATTACTAATGGGGTATTAATTACCCATTATCTGTGATCACAGATAAATCGTGAGTAATATGTAAGTCCTGTACAGCTTTTAATCGCAGATTTCCCATTCCCAGCTCCCATGTACTGACACTCCGCAACTCTACACTGTAGTCCATGATTTACACAATAATTATTCTGTTTTCGGTCTAATCCCTGGATTCTAATTATAATCAGACAGGTGAATTATACTTGCAGATCCCTGAGTGAACGAATTAATTATGTTTTAACCAATAATAATTAGATGTATTTATGCAATTTCTTACTACGAGAAGTTCATGTAAATGCCAGAGCCCACATATCCTCACATGCGAGGCAAACTGCATCCTGAACTAACGTTTAAACGAAAATAAGAAGAAGAAAAAAGAATAAGAAGAAGGAGAAGAAGAAGAAGAAGAAGAAGAAGAAGAAGAAGAAGAAGAAGAAGAAGAAGAAGAAGAAGAAGAAGAAGAAGAAGAAGGAAAAGAGAAAGAAGAACATCAACAACAAGAAAAAAACGGAATCAATGAACAAACAAGGATATGTGAAATATCTACAAACATAATCGTGAGATTGTATCTATGCTCAACGAAGAATAAACTGTACAACTTTTTCTCCTCTGTATTGTGAATAGCTTATTCAGAATTGCTGATCTCAATCAGTGGTGTGGATTTTGCATCGAAAAGAAGCAACAACACTCCTGAATATACATTTGTTAGAAGATAAAGATGCGGATGGTAACAGAAATTGGTTGATCAACTATTGTCAAAATTTTACAAATTTCTGAAACCGGCGAAAACCGAGTTCCTCTTTGCTGCTAAGTTGCTGCAACAGAGCAGCCTGAAGTGGAATAATCCATTGATGAAAATACCTTAGCTGAATATACATGAGAGTATTCTGGGTCCAAAAATCCTGTAGCTAATTCGTCTATGAATAGATGAAAAATTAAAAATATAAAATCCACTCTCACAAATTCAATAATAGCATTACAAACCTTTTTCAATGATTCTTCATCCTATAATTATTGCAAGTTTCAATATACTAAAAATACAAGATACATTTTGAAAATGGAAAATTCTGAAGCTAGTACTTAAATGTGCTATTCACACCTCTCACTTGGCAATTAATTCACAAAAAACACGAACATCAAGTATTTCATGGGAAGTAATCATCCAAAATAACATTCTCAAATAATGAATATTATAAATTCTATTCCAGTCTGATTCCTACTAGGATACTGATCCCTTAGCCCTTACTCAGAAATAGTTTGATGAAAACATATTATAGTTCAGAGTGACCTGCTTATGTCTCTGATTACTGATGAGAATTGAGTTCGGATCGGACAGTTTGTACAGGTGAAAATCAAACTAATTGTCTACAACCCATATTTTCCCATACATCTCCAATATTTATGATCGTAATCCATACGACCATATATAGTAAACTCATAATAACGAACTACCAAAACAGCTCACACAGAAATAGTTTGATGAAAACATATTATAGTTCAGAGTGACCTGCTTTTGCCACCAGTTTTGATGAAATATTGACCGTAACTTCTATCAAAGACTAGATTTATAACTTGGTTTTCATACACTCAGCTCTCGTATATTGTTTGGCAGCATATTGTCAACTCCATCTTCAGCACAAGCACACAGCCGCAGCCACAGAGCAGAGCAGAGCAGAGCATCTCTGCTTTGTTATCCGGTCGCGCTTTCCACTCGTCAGTTTCACTTCAAAGTGACAGCATTCCTTATGAATAACAGAGATGCTCCCTATTCAACCAACACTGCAGTTTCACCAGAAGAGGAGGGTAAGGGTAAGTTTGCGGGTAAAAACAACACGACTCGCCTGGTTAGATATTTTGTACCATCACTTTCCAGATAGTTTATGACTAGAACACCGAACCGAAAGTTATCCGCTGTTCGGTCGAGAAATGGGTCAACATGCCCCCGGGGTCTCTCAGACCCCTCCGATAACCTCAGCTCACATCTGGATCATGTCTTGCATTAATTAAATAGCAGCAAACATTTCAAACTGCAATTACCATTGTGTATCGTATTTAATATTCATGCACAACAATCGTATAGCAGCAGAATAATTGTGTTGTCTACCACAAACATACATAGCTCTGAAGAGCTGCTAAACTCACTCCGAAAGTTACCACTTGTTTCAGTAGATATTATATTACAGTTGATTACTTGGATGCAGTGCAACTCCACATAACCTCACTTTAATTCTATACATATTTACTGTCAAATATCAGCTTTGGTTGAATGGGAAGCATATATGTTATTCATAAGGAGCTCTGACAGTATGGAGTGAATCTCCTTCTGATAAGTTTGATTGAGTGGCGTGTGAGTTAAGTTGAGTTTAAGCTCAAAGCAGGGGTTGCTTTTGAAGACCAATTATAATTCACTCCATGCAGTCTGAAATTAATGCGGAGGTGGTTCAAACCAAAGACCCAGACTTTGGTGAATAACACTCGCTGATTTGAACTTTATTATTTGTTAGGTGAATGAATGAGTGAATCATGGATGGAGGAAGTATTCTAATCAAAATCAACCTTATCGAATTCTCTGCCATACAAATAAATCAAAACATACAAGACAATATATGGAATGTGCATAAAATAATTGCAATCAGGGTCAAATTCATTGGCAATGAATTACATCAAATAAACTATTAACTGAATACCTGTATTCATTAATGTTGAGTAATAATAGTAATAATTGATTGTAGAAATGATTATTACCACAAACAATAGGTAACAAATTAAAGTGAGCATGATTTGCGATATACGGGCTTTAAAAGTAAATATTGGAGATGATCAATCAATCTTCAATCGATAAATACTGGGTGCGGCAGGAAGGGTGGATGTTTTTAGAACAGATAGTATTCTGATTTGGGTAGTCGGATTTGGCCAGCTGAAGTGAACATGTGTTCCGTAGATCATACCATTTTTTCTAGTCATTGTTTAATCGGCTTCATGGATTCGTGGAATGTGCAACATCGTGTGTTTACTTTTTGTAAACAGTTTTGTGCGTAATAATGATAGTATCATTACAGTTCAGCGCAAGTTTCGTCGTCATTTCAATCTTGCGAGAAATGAAAATGTACCCACTCGTAACACCATTTTACGTTGGGTAAAATCATTTCGTTCAGTAGGAACAGTAATGAATAAACGACCACCAGGGGCTCATCGCACTGTACGCACTCCACAAAATGTGGAAAGAGTTCGGCAAGCCATACTCCGTAGTCCTAATCGATCTGCTAGGAGACATTCTTCTGAACTGAACATCAGTGGTCAGTAAGGTGTATTTTACATAAAGATCTAGGATTTCATCCCTACAAAATGGCCATGGTTCAACAATTGAATCCTGGCGATTATGTAAAGCGGCTGAATTTTGTTCGAGAAATGGAGGCCATATTTGACCAAAATGAAAACATCATTTTGTTTACGACAGATGAAGCACATTTCCATTTGAATGGTACCGTTAATCAGCAGAACTATCGTTATTGGTCAGATGAAAATCCAAAATTAATGCATGAGAGACCATTACACAGTCCCAAGGTGACAGTTTGGTGTGCTGTGAGCAGTATATTTGTTATTGGTCCATACTTTTTGAAGACGACAACGGGGGACCACTGTAACTGTAACCTCAGAACGTTATAGACAGATGTTCACTGAATTCTTCCTTCCTGAATTAAGAAGGAAACGTATTCCTATCCGGCAAGTATGGTTTCAGCAAGACGGGGCGACAGCTCACACAGCAAGAAATTCAATGGAAGCAATTCGGGCTGTTTTTCGTGGTCGCATCATTTCTTGGTTTGGTGACATTGATTGGCCTCCTTGTTCTCCAGACCTGTCCATGTGCGACTACTTCTTGTGGGGTTTCCTGAAGTCACGTGTTTACCAGCATAAACCATGTACACTTCAAGAACTAAAGGGAGCAATTCGTGAGGAAGTCGAACAAATTGGCAGGGCAATGTTAGAAAGAGTACAATCCAACTTCCGAGAGCGGCTTGTAAAGTGCATTGCTGAAAACGGCCGTCACCTGTCAGATATTGTTTTCAAACATTAATTTTCTAAAATTGTAAAATAATGTGAATATTGTTCTGTAAATATTTTTTTTTTTTTATGCATAGGTAACGACATATTATTTTTTTGAAAACCGTTCATCCTTTCTGCCGCACCTTGTATAATGAAATTAATTCTGATCCATCAAGTTTCAATAATGAAATGACGACTCGCATACTATAACAATATATGTATTGTAATAAATATGAAATAATAGGGGGTAACCCGTGTTCCACAAGGGCCTGTTTAAAGCGCAAATAGATTAAATTTAGCTCCATAGTTCCATGATGATATTGAACGTATCAACAACTGTAATTAAACTAAATTTTTTTTCTCATGCTCTTTCAATTCTATCTTGTTTTATCCTGGGAAAAGACGATGGAGTGAAATAATTTCGTTGTCCAACGAACTTAATCTGTAAAAAGGTTGTAAGAATATGTGTTTAAAATTTGAAGCTGAACCGTACGGACAGACGAACAGACACACAGACGGACAAAAATTTTCCATGCAATGCATAAAATATGCAATTCTCTAAACAAACTAGTTTCCTCAATTATAATTAAACCTCCAATATCCTCAATGTATGTATTATGTGTATTTATTCCACCAACAGTTTCCTGAAGACGCTCAGTAGTAAGAATGCAACTTGTAATATTGTTATTTTCTAGCAAGAAGTAGAGTCATTGCGGTCACTATCCATCCTCTTTAGACAAGGCAATTCTGAATAACAACTGAGCTGATGACTGAATAACAGAGATAACTGATTCAAGAATACTTCTAAGTACACAGCAACCAAAACAGACCGACGTCTATAAATGTATTCACATAATCGACAACCACAGAAAGACCGCACTAAACAATGAATATTCTTGAATTAGGAGTCTGTCTATTCAATTGAATGATTGTTATCGTCATAGAAAAACTAACAGATGTATATGATCTCAGATGTCTATATATAATCTCATCATCCATATACTGTATTAAATGTTTAGTTGTATCATAGATGAAGGATAAGTAAGTAATATAATACTATATTATTCTTGTCTCTGGTTGTATGGTTATCGTCGAACCGGCATCATATTGCTAACGCTGTATTGCAAATTGAAATGTCTGTTCAGACAGAATGATGATGATTATTATAATGATGGTGGTGATAATAGACAGAATAATTTGAATAGAACGAATGCATCTCGATATGATGATGATAATACAGTAGTGTTGATTGCGAATTGCAAGAAGCGAGTGCATTTCAAATGCAGTACGGTACACTCTTCACTCATTGCTTTGCAATTCTATTGGAGGGTTTCTCAAACACGGAACATCATCATCCAATAACGGAACAGTGCCTTTTCATCAATAGCAGTTTTTCATGTATTCGATAGCATTGATTTCAATGGAAATGAATCTGAATCTAAACGAGTCTGCTTCTATTGAACGAACGTCGAATGTAAGGAAACAATTAAATAGTTTTATGTGGATGAAATTAGAAATGTGGGAGGAATGGAATAGACTGCTTCATTTTTGACAAGGTGATGAGTGTGGAGCATTGAATAATATTATGCATTTTTCTATAAGAATTTGTAGTAAATAAGAATAGAATTTCTTTTTATGCATTTTGCTAGTAATTTTGTTTTTTAAATGCATGTGGGTGTTGCTTGTAGGTGAGAAGTATATAATTATTGAGAAGTATAAATTTTCCTGATATCTCTGCTAGTTTTCAATAACCTTTAAATTCCTCAGTTTTCACATAGGGTATCCACAACCCAGTTACTACTGAATCCGCACAGACGCATAGTTCTCTTATAGTTGACTATTCCTTGCATTTGGATTGTTATCTCACTATAATTATGTAGAGTGGTTGTTGACTGTGTCATTCGTATACTTGTAATGTTCAAACTTATCTATTGAATGGATCAATTATTTAGTAAGTGATTGTATTCACATCTGACTCGAAATTACACAGAGAAGATCTAACTCTAAAAAATTCTAGTAGCTGACGTTTTATTGAGTAGAACGAAATATCAATGAAACTCTCAATCAATTTTAATGTAAACTGTCCATTCGAATTTCAACTCTGTGTTTCTATTAAAATTCTCAATCATTTTAGCAATTATTTGAAGTGGGATGCACATTTAAATTATCTATCATCTAAACTCAAATTTCTAGTATACAATTTTTACAAGATTAACCAGTTAAAAGACCGTAATATAATAAGATCAATCTATTATGCTTATGCTCATTCACTATTTCAATATGCGATTGAGGTATGGGGTGGAACTTGCGACACCCACTTCAATAAAATTTTTACTTTACAAAAACATTTGATTAGAGCAGCCTTAAGTAAACCAAGACTATACCCTAGTAGACAATTATTTGTTGACCTTGATGTACCGACACTTAGACAAACGTATGTTGTTAGAACTATCTTGTACCTTAATAAAAATTTTCAGCATCTTGAGTCCAGAAGAACGCCTTACCTTACCCGTCCAGCAACTACAAATGCATTTAATGCCAATCTAATAAAACTATCTGTATGTAGACACCAGTTCACATACTACTATAATCTACTTTCTAATAAAATTCCTTTCAAATTCATCAGTAATAAAATCACAAAAACTCTTTTAAACGAAATAAATCACTGGACTAAACAGCACATTTACTTCTCATTACCTAAAGTATAAATTCTAATAACCAAACATATATGTATAACAACCACAATTATGTAAAATCACAGAATATTCATCAATTGTACTCTGTCTTAAAACCGAAATTCTTATTATATTTTTTATTCTTTATTTGTCTCCACGAATGTAATAGTTAATTTTCAGCTTTTGAACTCGCAGCAGGCGCTCAGGTTTTCCTTGCCGGCTGTGCCAACAAGTAATATTTATTTTGTTCTATTGTAAAAAACTTAAATTATTCGAATTGTATTGTATAATTTAAATTATAGTAAGTTTTATAATGTAATTTTGTTTTTGGCAAATAAATTATTATTATTATTATTATTATTATTATTATTATTATTCTCAACTTGAATGATATTTTGGAGTAAAAATTGGACTGATATTAAATAAATGGAAACATATCTCTAACCCCTTTTTATTTGGGGAATTTCAGTTTTTTTCATTTGGAAGGGTTGATTTTGGAAGACAGTTTTCGGCTTTTCTAGTATTCTGTATAATAAATAAACTAGTAGTTCGGAGAACACTAGAACTCGCTACACTCACTAGCATCACTACTCACACACTCCCACCTATTCACACACAAACACACATACAAATTGGATTTAGAGTATGATGATATTATATGCAATAGGATCGGTGGATGACGCTGAGAAATAGAAGTTCTTTACCCTTTTGAGCTAGGATGCTTGGTTGAAGAGATCAAAAATCTGAAACTTAAAATTTGGGACTAAAAATTTATCGAATTCTATTTTTTTTTTTTTTTTTTGAACATGTGATATATGAAATAAGACCACCTTGGAGCGCTGAAGAATAAAAAGGTCTTCTGCACTGCACTTTTGAGCTAGGATGCACGGTTGAGAAGATAAAAAATCTGAAACTTGGATTGGTAAACTTAGAAAAGAATATTCCAAAAATTTTGAACCTAAGCTACATGAAATAATAACGCTTTGAAGCGCTGAGAAGAATGAGCCCAATTTGAGTATTAAAATACTCCTGATCCAATAGAGTATTGAAAAGTTAGGACGATTTTTAGGGTAAAATTTTCGAATAAAGTGCCGCCATATTGAAACGGGGATGGATTTAAAAATTTCAAATATAGACGTTTCTGCGCCTTGTTTCAAAGTACTTGTATACCAAATTTCATACATATCAGACCATAACTGCGACTCTAATTGCGGTACAAACAAACATACAAACGCCTTGTTTCAAAGTACTTTTATACCAAATTTTATCCAAATCGGACCATAACTGCGACTCTAACTGCGGTACAAACAAACAAACAAACAGACAAACGCCGATTGACTTGAAACATAGAATTCGCTTCGCTCATTCAATATGTTATTGAAGTCCTTTTTTAATTAAACACAATTTCTATATCTATGAACTACTTCCAATTGAACACGCTCATTATTGGAAGAAGAAGTTACTTTGAGCAAATTTGTGGTGGAGGTACTGAACCTCCATGTAATGTCTAGTTGGAGTAAAGGTACCCAACTAGTTCCTCTAATATTGCAAACGTTTTTTTCTCTATTTCAATGAATTTTTAGCTTTCGAAGACCAAATCATGGCTCACTTTGTTCACACTACACAAAGTAAAATCATTCAAAAATAATTGAACGAGCGTTAGCAAAGCTCTCACTTTTGACTTACTAGAACCCAAAGTCGTTTTCTGTCTGTATGTTTGACAAGAACGTTAGAGATAATTGATCAATCAGCTTCAAATGTTTAACACAAATTCTTCGAACCTTTTTACAGGTCAAGTTCGTTGGACAATAAAATTAACTCACTCCTTCGTCCTTTTTCAGGATATAAAAATAACATTGAAGTGCATAAGAAAAAAATTGTTTTGATATAGCCTATCACTTATCAGTCAGCTGGAATTATTTGCATGCTATTTTTGTAATTATTCCATTCATTTGAAGAAGCTGATGCTATTATTTGCTAGTTGCCACACAGAATGTCATGTCAGACAGACAGACTTTATGCGCACACACATAATTTCAGCTTAATAGTACACAACATTAATTTATAAGTTCCATAATTATATTAACTCGCTTCCGTTAACGTATGTCTGCCTGTCTGAAACATACACGTAATCTTATACTATTAAACGAGCAACTTCTGTTTATATGTTTAGATGTTTGCAGGTTTAAATGTTTATATTTTTGTATTCCACCAAACCTCGAAAACGGCTTTAACGATTCTCACGAAATTCATTACATAGTAGGTTTATAATATAAAGATTCGATTGCACTAGGTCTCATCCCTGGGAAAACTCGCTGAAGGACATTAAAAGGATAATTGTTATTCATCCTTGGAAAAACATCTGATAATAATTATTATTTTCGTCGTCTGTTGGTGATGGAAGTGAGTGAGAGTGTGTTCATGTGTGTGGGACTGTGTCAAAATTATGACTCAGCTGTTGAACTTTCGTAATCATTCAATCAGGTACTTAGTGCCGGTTGCAAAAAAGTTATTTTCAATCCTGATTAATTCCAGTAGATCCATCTTTTTGAAATGGTCTTCTCTGATTTGGTTCACGTGAAGTTAATCAGGATTAAAATTTAACCGGCTTTTGTGCAACTGGGCCTTTGTGAGGGAAATTTTTGCATTCCTCTGGGAATTAATCTCAATTCACTGTAATTAGATAAAACATTTCTGTATGAATGCTATTATTCTTTCGTAATACATTTTTTATGCTTTTGTACTCCAGAGCGAAGCTCGGTCCCCGATATTTAATACTACATGTGCTAGCAGTTGCTATGACAATTTTTTTTTATTCAAAGTGTTAAAATGTGAATAGAAGCTACTATTAGCGTTCACTGACACTTGATTATTCAATGTATAGGTACCGTACTCATTCATTTCTTTTTTGTATCATTTATTAGTATCTTTAAATGTTGAGCTCATTGAAACGGGTTGAGATATCGATGTGCGGGTTCCAACATTAATTATCCTCTGAAATTCTCCATCGAAATCATGTTTCACATGACTACCTTCCCATTTGAAAAAATGAAGTTTGATTCAAAATGAAGCTGGATTCGAAATGAAGTTGGATCCATATGAGGATTCAAGATGGCGAACAAAAGTTTTGAAGCGACAAAAAGTTTTTTTCAATTGGAATAGGATTCCCATGGAACCTACAACTGCAATATCATACTTTTAAAATATATATTCAGCTGTTTCCATAATAATTCTCACAAACTCTGTATAATTACAAGTTGCAGATCTCAGAGATCAATACGAAAGTTCATGAGGAGCGAGCTCTTCAACCCAGGGGTCTCTAGTATATTTCATTACATAATTATTTCATTATTTCAAATCAACACCTACATCGCTAGGACGAGAGTCACGTCCCCTCCCTAAATCCCTCATCAAATACTTTTTTTTGTAATCAATAGATTGAGTATATGATTCTAAAATAATCCTTGAACAAAGCATTCAAAAGCTAATATCGTAAATCACATATCTCATGAAGATTTTTCCCTGTCTCTGAAAGGATATTCAATAGAAAATCAGTGAAGATTCCGCTAGCCTCGTCTGACTCCGCCTGTAAGGGGAAAACATCTTTGCCTGTACAGTGCTGCTGCCTAGCGGTCAAATTGCGAACTGAGCATGACCACTTCTCTGAAAGGCAGGACAAGTGAGTGCGTCTAATCTCTGCAAATAGAGCATCTGTCAGCATTTTCTTCAATCTATTTCAAATTCAACCTAAATCTTCGTGTATAATTATTCTAATTATTTCTTCTGAGAATAGAATCATTGCATATAAAACTACATGAATACTATATATATTATGAATCTCAAAATGCTGAATTTGAAACAAAATACGGTAGCCCAATTTGCCACTAGAGAGTTAACCTGGATATTTCAGTTTTTAATTTGAATAATCAAGAAATTCACAAGCCATAGACAGAGAGGATTGAGAATAAAAACCAGTACAATAGTTTTATAGTATGATAAATCATGGAGACGTCGTGTATAATTAAAGGAATCTGTTAAATGTTTAACAGTCAAGTATCACAATTGAATTTCACAACATAATTTTCATCTTCAAGCTTGGTAAAAGTCAATTGTCGTGGTAGGTGATAGGTCCATGAATCAAAGTCTACTACTTTAACCTAGATGACTCGTTGATGGACGTTATTCTAGCAACTCTCTCAGTCTTGTATTTGAGATGGTGATGTCTATTATGTTTTATTCTTGATTAATGACGCTGCTAATAGTATAAAAATCAAGGACCTTTCCCAAAAAGCATGAAAAAGTACAGTTTCACAAGCCTTTCGAAAATTTCAATGCACTTTGTGTAGTAATTAACTTTTACCCTGTGACACTATTAGCATATAATATGATATGGGTGTAGAATAGAGTTGCTCTACCGGAAAATTGCATTGGTTGATCTAATTTGTCAATGAGGCAAGTATATTCATTATTAATTTATCTATTGACACAAAATACAACATTTATCTTTATCCTTGACTTTGCATCTCCGAGGCACAGTGGAAACAACAAGAATATTGTTTCCCCTCTTCTATGTTAGAGTGCACAGTAAGCTACCACAGACAATATGAAATGATCATGCTCCTCTATGATTGGTTCTTTTTCTTTGATACTTTCCCTGAGGATGATGCTTGGCTCTACTAAAGCTAAGGCTTGGTTGAGCAAGTAGGTAATGGTGATGAATCTTTCACTGTTGGGCAACTAAATCTCTCCACAGTCCAGTTTTATGTTGTATAGTATTTCTTCGTAATGTAAGTTTTTCGAAAATACATGAAAATATACTATTTGAACGACCCTTTCCAATTTTGATGCTCAGGATCAAATTAAAAAATTCCTTGGTAGGATAAATTTAAATTAAAATAATATTATTTTTATTTTCATTTCTCTGTAATAGTTTTTTTTTTGTATGGAAAATCGATTGCAAAAACCATAAGGACTAGTGTAAATCATTATTACAGGACATAGTGGTGCGCCAGTGGTGTGATGAGGGGACTTTATCGATTGCCGGCGGGTAAATATTGTTTCTTGGGTTGGCCAACCTGCCGGTGCTCCAACCCAGACGCAGTGCAGTGCAGTCCCAGTCGATGTCTACACGAGTGAATCAGTCGTTCGTTAGCATTCGGTTTGTTAACTTGATAATCCGGGCCTGTTCTTCGTGTTAGATAATGTTTGATTGCTCCAATTATTTCTAATTTGAAATGTCGCTTGTGCCCGCGGTCATTTCCAGTAGACTAGGAACAGTATAGCACTCGTGCAATAGCAACAAGTGAATTTTGCCACTTGGAAATGTGCAAACTGTAAAAATCTAAACGCTATGTAGTTTAGATTACCGCCTGCATACATAGATATTTCAGCTAAAATACTATGTTGCCTAGTCGAATTTTGAGTTAATCATTGGTCTGTTACCTAGATGATTGAAGGTTGTTATCGTTAGGAAAAGATAACTCGATATCCATGTTGGTGGGAAGAGGTTTAGCAGAAATTTACAATAGGCAACAATATTTTAATTTAGTGCTTTATTTGGTTAATACAAAATATAATATACTATCGAACAATAGGCAACTTCAACAGGAATTGCTGTTTCTATGATGTACAGTAAGTAGAAATTTATATTCTTTTGATAATGTAATCATCTTCTATAAATTTATCCCTGTCAGCCGGTTCATCATTTTTTTCATTTGATAAATATTTTATTTCTATTTCGTATATAAAAAATAAAGAATTCCATCTTTGGGTTTAAAGGAATGAGTACGATTTGTCACAGATTAATTTCCATTAAATTTGACCCATTTTAGAAACTAGGATTGTAAGTTACTTTTTAGCCCGGTGTGACACTGTCTTTCCAACTATCTTGTGGTAGCGAGCGTTCTACTGTGAGTCAGAGCTAGAGCGTTTTGTGGAGTATTTTTACAACACGAAGTTCGTACACAGTGCAACATTTTCTCTGGGATTTATTTTTAGTATCTTTCGGCCGGTGGCATGCGCGGCATAACCTCAAACTACAGGAATAAATCCCTAACGCGCTGTTTGTCTAATATGCGTTATCACTATCAGCTTGTTCGTATCAATCTCCAATTCGCTTGCAAAATGAGGCAGAATTTAAATTTAGCCAATCCAAGTGCCGGTCTCTTGCACCAACAAATTCTGACGCTACTCGTTACACCTTTAAGTCAGTTTTGAAACCTAATTCTAAAAAAACTACTACATTTTCATCGCACCTTAGTTCTATTCGACACCTCCAGTGTTATTATCAAGCAATGATCATAATCAAACTAGGATGCCATATTGCTTTTTGATATTAATCTTCCTATTAAACTATACGTTATACTGAAACTATTGATTTAACGGAAATTACCAAGATGTTAGTGAATTACTGTTTAGAAAACAATTCATTTCTCAACCTATGTTTCTGGAACGATGTAGAAACTCATTTTCCATCTTTTGAGGTTAGGTTTCTCAGTGATCAGCTAAAAATCCGAGCGCTTTCATTGGTTAGTTCAATTTGTCAGGTTTTCAGCAACGCTCTATCTCTTTCACAATCAAACCTGCTTTAACTTTTGGAGAATAATTACATTCTCGATTTTCTATTTGCTATTTGAGTTGCATTCCTCCCGTATATTCGATCCTAATTTCACCGAGGCCTAGTCCTTCAAACGTTCAAAGTAGTTTTTCACGATTTTCTTCTAGATCTTGAATCTTTCTTTATTCTTGTTTTCTTTCTACAATATTTATTTCATTCCATTTGTTGCCTTGAATTGTTTCGGTTAAAATAGGTACTGATTATCTGTCCCTACCACCACATACTAATTTTACTCTCTTACACTGGTAAAAACTAATTGCACAAGTCATTTCTCAACACTCAAATTTGATTTCAATCATGAGATTATGGCCTGATATTCTGTATTCTGTTTTTATTTGTTGAATATGCTCAACATTAAGTTGTATTGAATATTGTAGATCTGCTTATGGTTGAAATCTCGAAATAATTGTTTCTTATTGGTCAATAACAAACTCCAGGGCGGTTGGTCTCTAGACATTTTATTGGTAGAAAATTAGCTTTTTATATCCATGTATAGACTGATCATCTCTCAGGCTATTGAGTTTTTTCTTCAAATCAACGTTGATTTTTCAAGTCGTCATCCAACTCCTGAAAACTCGTTCACAGAGTTAATCTAGTTACCCATGAAGAGGTTTCACTCATACATATTTGATTTCTCTCGATAGGAAACTGTGAATAACTGGTCAGTGAATAATTAATGCTGTACAAAAAGATAATACAGTAGGATCCACCACTTGAAATGATAGTGTTTGACATATTGATTCATAGTTGTTCTTATTTGACATTTCAGTTGTCAAAGAAAAGCTTCCCAAACTGTGAAAGTGTCTCATTTTATTCGTTTTGTGACCCACAAAATTAGATTCGCCTCAATTTGAAAATTACACAACACAGTTTGAGGACTGGTGAAGTTCATTCGTAGTCAATGACCTTTGCAGCGAACGTTTCATCGGCCCACGCCATATTTATGTGCAGATGCTGATTGTAGTACATACAACATAGGCTACAGCTACATACTACATACATACTTCAGCTTCTCCTACCAAATAATCGCATTTCCACAATTTCTTCCTTCTAGCAGAACAAATTAGACTGACTGATTGAATGTTACTAACTGAAGTGAACGGAATCCTTATTATTCAGAACATTGGTAGTTTAGGACTAAAGGGTCCTTTTCTTGATTTCGGTAATCGGATTTTGCTCTTGACTCAAACAACTTTTGCTGTTTGAGTAAAAATCTTCATATTCTGGTGCTTATTGTTTCATACTTTAATTTTACAAACATACTTGCGGCTCTATAAGGAATCGATTGTAGATTACGCTATATACCAAATGTATCGATAGATCTAATATTTCCAGCTTTTACATTTCAAGGAATTAAGAATAATCCAATCTCCTGTAACATGATCGTGTACCTTTTTATTGATTCCCTCTTGAAACACGTCATAATATTAGTGAACTGGGTATAATTTAGTTTTCCTCTCTCCTTTTTTGTCTTAATAATCTGAACTTGCTCTGAAATCTCCCCCAAAATAATCGTAATTATTAGGTAGGCCTATTGATTACTGACGATTGTATGTACCGTAGTTTAGTATTGAGTACAGTAATTTTATTCCGCAATTTTGAGACAAGAGACGAACGAATATCCTTCTATTCTCTCTGCTCGTACTCAATGGCCTGTTATTAAGAATTTACACGTAGTACTACAGATAAGGCAAAATGTTTTATCCATATGTGATAGAACATGAATAGAACATTGTAGATTGTATGTAACGTACGACGTACTACCACTTTCAAACCCAAGTTCCATTCACGAAGGTGGTGGCTTTCACCCCTTTAACAACTTTTAGTAATATTTTTCCATATGAAAATGTGAATTCAGTTTGAGGGAAAGTTCCCGGTTGCGATAAGGCTAGAGCTTCGGGCTTATTCAGAACTTTCTGCATTTTAACAAGCTCAGGATTTGACACCGAAAGGATTTCAAATTCAGTAGGGCTGAGTGATGTTCGTTGCTAAGGTCTTCCCACGTCAGCACTTTCAATACGAGGGTTCGCAGGAAAACTTTGAAAATGAAATCGGAAAAAATTGAAGCACATCATATCATACAGAGGATCAAAAATACATAGTGTTTGTCATCTTATAATAAGGGTTCATCAATCTTTTATCTTTTATTTAGCGTATTACGCTATTGTTTCTCTATGCTTCTACCTACATATTAACACTTTGAACATATAACATTTTGTCATAGCAAATCCTATCACATTTAGTATTAATTACAGACAGGCAGACGGACATTAACGAAAGCGAGTTAATATAGAACTTATAAATTGATGTTGTTATTATTCAGCTAAAATCATGATTGTGTCGGTGCATAAAGTCTGTCTGTCTGACAGTCTGTGTGATAACTGCCAAATAATAGCATCAGCATCTTTAAATGAATTGAAAAATTACAGAAATAACATGCGAATAATAATTCCAGCTGACTGATAAATGATATATCAAAACAATTTTTTCCTTATGTACTTTCAATGTTATTTTTATATCCTGAAAAAAGACGAAGGAGTGAATCAATTTTGTTGTCCAACGAACTTGACCTGTAAATAGGTTCGAAGAATTTGTGTTAAACATTTTAAGCTGATTGATCAATTCACTCTTAAGCTCTTGTCGAACATTCAGACAGAAAAAGACTTTGGGCTCTAGTAAGTCAAAAGTGAGAACTTCGCTAACGCTTGTTCAATAATTTTTGAATGATTTTACTTTGTGCAGTGTGAACATAATGAGCCATAATTTGATTTTCGAAAGCTAAAAATTCATTGAAATAGAGAAAAAAAAACGTTTGCAATATTAGAGAGGTGGGTACCTTTACCCCAACTAGACATTACATGGAGGATTTTCTTCAAATAAAGAGCGCAGTCAATTCAGTAGTAGTTCATAGATATAGGAAGTTTGTTTAATTGAAGAGGAGTTCAGTTACTTATCCATTTACAGAATACTAAAAAAGCCAAAAACTGTCTTCCAAAATTAAACCTTCCAAATTAAGAAAACTAAAATTTCCCAAATAAAAAGGGGTTAGGGTTATGATTTCATTTATTGAATATCAGTCCAATTTTTACTCCAAAATATCATTCAAGCTGAGAATAATTGATAAAATTATTGAACATTTTAATAAATACACAGAGTTGTATGGACAGTTTACATAAAAATTGATTGAGAGTTATGTATTTCGTTCTACTCAATAAAACGTCAGCTACCAGAATTTTTTAGAGTTAGATCTTCTCTGTAAAATTTTGAGTCAGACGTATGTACAATCACTTACTAAATAATTGATCCATTCAATAGATAAATTTGAACATTTATTTTATAAAGTATACGAATGACACAGTCAACAACCACTCTACATATAGTGAGATAACAATTCAAATGCAAGGAATAGTCAACTATAAGAGAACTATGCGTCTGTGCGGATTCAGTAGTAACTGGGTTGTGGATACCCTATGTGAAAACTGAGGATTTAAAAGGTTATTGAAAACTAGCAGAGATATCAGGAAAATTTATACTTCTCAATAATTAACCACTCACCTACAAGCAACTCCCACATGCATTTAAAAAACAAAATTACTAGCAAAATGCATAAAAAGAAATTCTATTCTTATTTACTACAAATTCTTATAGAAAAATGCATAATATTATTCAATGCTCCACACTCATCACCTTGTCAAAAATGAAGCAGTCTATTCCATTCCTCCCACATTTCTAATTTCATCCACATAAAACTATTTAATTGTTTCCTTACATTCGACGTTCGTTTAGAAGCAGACTCGTTTAGATTCAGATTCGTTTCCATTGTTGCCGTCGCAAACGAAATCAATGCTATCGAATACATGAAAAACTGCTACTGATGAAAAGGCACTGTTCCGTTATTGGATGATGATGTTCCGTGTTTGAGAAACCCTCAAATAGAATTGCAAAGCAATGAGTGAAGAGTGTACCGTACTGCATTTGAAATGCACTCGCTTCTTGCAATTCGCAATCAACACTACTTTATTATTATCATCATCATATCAAGATGCATTCGTTCTATTCAAATTATTCTTTCTATTAACGCTATAGTATGTCAAAAATGAGAACTTCGCTAACGCTCGTTCAATTATAAAATCTTGATAATGAGATATGAGTGGAAGATATCCTGCACCGTAGATTCCATGCTAGGGCATGTCACACTACCATCATTTTTTAAAATCTCGGACTCAAATTTAAAGTCTTCGGAAGTTAAATTATTAATTTTGAAAGTAACGAAGTGAAAATTCCACTGGAAAATGAATTAGGCCGAAAATGTGTAATCAATTTCTTAATTTTTCCACAATTATAATGAATGATTACCGTACTACTGGTGTGTATTGAAATATACATGGGAATTTGATCATTTTTTTAAATACAGTTCTTGGAAAATAGTAGATATTCAAGAAATTCACTTTGAAAATGTAACTAAATTACCTAAATTGAAAGACATTGATAGTAATAAGGAAAATTGAGAAGCAGATAGCAAAAGACATCAGCTACTCAAAGAAGGAGGAAAAGTATGATGCGGTGGTAACAAACTAGATGGAATATCACAAAATCAAATTCTAGATTGTGGCAACGTTGAGTTTTTCTATTCAACAATTTTTTAAAAAAAGTACTGATGTATTATTGAGAGAAACAAAAGTGTCTATTTGTTGTAACCAAGTCAGCAGTGCCAATGTATTTTGAGCTGATCTAGCGACTGTCTGTGTCTGCATGCGCCGTCTTTACGCTATCGCAATTATTACTATATACACTATATATATGTATGCAGTCAATATTCTATAGTAAATGCCTATGACCTTCGAGCAGTCCAAACTGGTTTCGACCATTTCTACTTCAATGCACCACTCTCTATATTTATAGCTTCCACAATATACCTGCTCAATATACATATAGATATACAATTTACAGAAGTTGTACGTATATTTACTGGCGAATGCTGTAAATACAAGTACTAGTGGTGAGGTGTTGGAGGGGGTTGAAAGGCGGGTAGTCTCCCACAGGCCATTGGTCTTTCCTGAGTTTGCCACAAAATTAGGAACCTTTCTATACAATTTTTTATGTTTTCTCCGTTTCTGCAATATTAATACAATAGTATCAGCTGTTCAATAATTCTTGTAGCATTATCGGTACTGATATTATGCTGCTTAATATATTAAAACAATATAGAAACTTGAAGTACCCTTTATTATTTCAAATATAACGACTAGTTTCGACCATAACTTGGGTCATTTTCAATTTGAAATGTGGAATATAAATAAACAAATTGATACTATTTAGTTAGAACATATGCTTATTGTTGAAACTTATATACTTATTGCTAAATTTTATGGTCGAAACTAGTCCTTGTAATATTTTAAATAATAAAGGGTACTTCAAGTTTCAACATTGTTTTATTAATTTGTAAAAGTATCCCATTCAAGTGAAGTGTTTTTACTTTCCTTGCTCTATTACCGCGAAAACCCCTGTTTTTGACAACATTTTCGCCATTTCAGCCGCCATCTTGAATCGCATTTGATCGAAATTGTTCGTGTCGGATCCTTATATTGTAAGGACCTTACGTTCCAAATTTCAAGTCATTCCGTTAATTGGGAGATGAGATATCGTGTACAGAGACGCACATACACTAATACACACACACATATAGACCAATACCCAAAAACCACTTCTTTGGACTCAGGGGACCTTCAAACGAATAGAAATTTAGAAATTGGGGTACCTTAATTTTTTTCGGAAAGCAGTACTTTCCTTGCCGAACAATTTCGATCAAATGCGATTCAAGATGGCGGCTGAAATGGCGAAAATGTTGTCAAAAACAGGGTTTTTCGCGATTTTCTCGAAAACTACTCCAACGATTTCGATTAAAGTTATACCTGAAATACAATCATCGATAAGCTCTATCAACTGCCACAAGTCCCATATCTGTAAAAATTTCAGGAGCTCCGCATCTATGCAAAGTTTGATTTTAGATTCTCAATTATCAGCCTTCATACACAATTTAAACACCAAATTTCAAGTGGAATAGATTGAGCATGAGAATCTCTACAATTAATGTTCAGGAACATTTTCACCTAAAATTAAAAATAAACTCGAAAATCGAGAAAATGTGATTATCTAATTGCAAACTATTGGTAACTATTGATTCTATTAAATGATTCACTATGAAAGATAGCAGACTTCGTGTGTCTCCAGCGTTATTGCCCTTTCACTAGCTGGCTCAAATCTTTGAATAGTAGACTTGAGATGCGCGGGAATGGTGATCAATTTTCATAACGGCAAGGAAAGTTGTGTGAGTGCCACCAGATTTTTAATATATTAAATATTTTATTATATCACTTTATTACTTATATACTAAACTATTCATAAATGGTAATATTTCAAGAAGTACCAAGTGCAACTGCTCAAGTACTCACTACTAAATTCACTCTCGAGTCTGAAGTACAATATTTTACACGATTTTTCCTATCTTGATTCATGTAATCAGTGTGGCAGCCTTTTTTCAACTGGGAACTAATAGTAAAATGTCACGAATATGGAATCTTCAAAAACTATGATAAATTACTAGATAGTTGTAATGTGGAACTCTAAACGTAGCTTGTCTTATTATTTTACAGATTCAATTGAAATCCAATGCACAACTTATTATGGAATTCATAACAAGTTCATTAAACTAACTAACAGCATTATGAAAGATCAACGACATTTCTCCGGCGGTTGCCGCATAACTTGGCCAGATTCGGCAACTCCGTGCAACTAGTTTCCTCCATCACAATAGCCGCCAATTTCAGATTGCGTCGCGTATTCAGACATCTAAACCAAGTTTAGTTAGTAGCGGCACATCCAAAGTGTGCGGCATTTCCATAGCCATTACGCCAGTGGCATGTGAAAATGCAATCTACAGTAATACGCACACAATTTGCATTATAAATTTTATTGCCAACAGCATCACAATTCACAAGTTATTAATCGCCGAATATTCGGGGCTTTTTACGACCCAACAGGTATTAGAAGGGAACCTAGAACAACAATAATCTCTCGTGGATTGTAGTTGTTTTAGGGCTTATATAATCCCCATAACCGCCCGCACGATATAATGAAGACCCACTATAATTCCATCCACAATCCCGTAGCTAAAGTTTGCGTTACCAAGCGATATTACTCATATTTATACTACTTGTTATTTGACCGTAAATATATTTAAGTAATGAATGTTGTGAAATTTTCGACTAGGTGTAATAAAACTTCGTGTTATTGCAATAACTAACAATACGTATATTACTTTTGTTATATGATAGTGAAATGTGGTAATCAAAACTCCTATTTGTTGTTTCCATCATTGCTTTCAATAATTTAAAACAGTTATAAGTTCAAAATAATGTTCTCAACATGTATTTTAATTTAATAACTTTCAACGATGAATAATAGAATCATAAATTATTTATTAGTATTGAATAGAATATCGAAATTATATAAGAAAACGAGTCAATTTCAAATGGGTTAACAATCACTGAAATCATGAACATATGAACACAATAATTATTGAATCATGTAGTAGGCCTATGTGAACCAGGTCGACGATAACAATATTCAATCATAATATTTTATGACCCCCTATATAACGTGACAAACAAGTATAATATTGAGTACAGGTGAATGATATAAATTTTAACGTGAAATATTATTTCATTAGAATATCGCATAATGGAATAAATTGGGTTGAAAAAATTTAGTAAGCAGTTTTTATTGCTGATAATTTTTGTTGCCTGCATGCACCGAAAACAGAGTAGAGTTTGGACCTCCTCTTTTCCCTCTCCTACACACCCCCTCACCTTCACTTCCCTTACCCCGACCCCCTCCACTACCCAACATTTACAACTCACCAAAAACTCGAGTTGGCACAATTCCCACGAGAGGTGGGGGGGAGGGGGGAAGGGCAAGGCAGCAGGCAGTGTGTGGTGGTACTCTGCTCATTCCACCAATTTCGCCACAGCACACAGCCTAGATAAGGTCAATCTATTTTCTCATGTAAATCATTGATGTAATCTCGTTACGGCTCTGCTGGTATTTTATCATGGGCACAGGTAGATTGGTTCAATTCGTCGAGTGCCAGCCAGCTGCTGAGTCAATTGCAGTTTACTAAATAGCTAGGACACATCATTATGGTGGAATTGTAGAACTGAATTTTGTAAAGACTTGAAAAGTCATAAATGAGGATGATCTGAAAAATAGAGTCTGAGTCTAAAGCCCGTATGCAGAAACTCGGTTTAACAGAGAAATGTCAGCTGTTCGTTTGAACCCGGTTTGAAATACATTATGACAAATGCAACCATATCTACAAGTAAACGTGGTTTAACGTCAAATGTAGTGTTAGCATTATGGTTCTAAGTGATTCATCACTGTATACTTGTGTGTATTACTTGGGCTATTTTTGAATGTTTTTGTAATTTTTACCTGCGAGCATTGAAGTTTATTTAATACCTGCAAGCATGGTACTAAATAGGAAGAGATGTATACTTGCAAGTCAACCGGCACTAACCTAATTAATTTTGTTTTTTTTTTGGTAGAAGGTTTTTCAGTTTATCTGACTATAATTGAACATCTGGTCTGGAAGACCAGACTTGCCCTAACCAACAATAAAAATTGCAGTAATTAATGTAACAGTAAGAGTAAATGTCCCACTCAATTTGATCTGCCACTCTATTTCAGTTTGAGCAGTAAAAAAGTGAATCAAAAATTTAACAAGAAATTCCATTATTTAAACATTAACAATTCAAAATATGATCACATACAAGTGATAGATTTATTTTGAATATATAATTTCTAATAATGAAATAAGCTGTTGAAAGCTGTTTTGAATGTTTCATTTGATATTAATTTAGATCGGTTATACTATAAACGTCTACATTACAAGTCATAAGTGTTTTCTTCTATAAATTTATATTGCATATTCAAATTATTATCAGCTTGTATAATTAATTTACATGAGGTTGGCTAATTTATGAGAATATTTCACTAATGGTGTTTTGTGTTGGTTTGTTGCAGGTGTTTGTGTGTAGTTGAGTTGAATATGGACGTGTTGGGCACGCACACGCACACGCACAGTAGGCCTAGTAAACGAAGGTGGGTGGAGGGTGGGAGTAGACAGTGAGCGCCACTAGCAATATTCTATTAGTTATAATAGTAGTAGTAGTAGTAAATAGTAGCAGTGCAAAGTGCATTGTTCAAGGTGGTTTGTGGCTGCAGCCTCCACGGGGCTGAGCCTGAGACAGTCAGTGGAGGAGGAGGAGGAGGAGGTGGTGTTGAGAGGAGGAGTGGTGTTGTGGCCTCCTCCTCTGTGTTGGCGGTCCCCTCTCACTTGTACAACTGTTGCTTGCGCTTGCCTCGTCTTGGCGGCGCCGCCTCTCATTCTGTCCTTTTCCTTTTCGGCCGCCCCCGCCAACGCGCGCCCCAGGCGTCAGGCAGCTCATCAGGTCGCCGCCAACTGTAGCACAACTGCCGCCCCCGGCTCTCCCCCAACCCCCCAGCACCCGGCCACCCCTCGTGTCGTCGCCGCCGCAGCCGCCCCTTCGCCTCCGCCACCCCCAGCCGCCCCTCCCACGGGGCTCATGCCGCCTCATGCGCCGCCCATGGAAACATGTGAGTTCACTATTTTCTTCTCATTCAATTTAGTTTACAAATCGAATTTATACTTTTCACAGTGAGATTCATTACAATCAGTCAGCATTGATTTGTAGAATAGAAGACACTTTGAAGTAAATTTCACTACAGGAGTTGTGTTCTATCATAGAGAAATGTTATAAGCTAACTTTCATGCTATCATTTCTCTATGGTTCTACTTAGTAATAATTTTACAAACTTTCAACAGGTTTGAAAAATGCATGTTGTAAAATATTTGTATGCTGAAATTTGATTCTTGTATGCACAAATTGAGAATTAATGTTCGAGTGAAGATCGAATTTCTTTAGCAGGGTAATCTAATAAAAACCTTTCTCGCACCAAGCGAGATCAATAAGATTCAGATGTTAAGTTGTAGAGTGGTCTAACTACGTGTAATGAAGAATATTTTCATTACAACTCACCTTAATGTAAGTATGTCCAGCTGGACTATCCTGAGTTGTACATCATATTATTTTTTCCTGATCAATTCACGTACGGTAACTGGTTGGAGCATGTTGATATGATGAGTGATGATCAGATACCGAAAAAGGCGTTATTGTATCAGCTATTTGGAGAAAAAAGATGGGTTGATTTTAGAGGCACAAATTTTCGGAACAGTTAGTAAAAGGAAGTAAAGGTGAGAGGAAGAAGTAGGAGAAACTCACTTTGAAATTTTTCCTTCTCTTCAACTTTACTTTTAGCTACATTTAATTGTCAGCCTGATGCTTTTCAAGCATGCAAAACTGTTCCAAAAATATTGAATAATTGAATATTCAGGAAATAATGAGCAGTTTTCTGGTACCCTATTTTGTGTAGGCATACAGAAAATTTTAGATTGACACAGTTTGGCTACTGAATCAATTCACGTTTTCTTATTAGCAATAACTCAACTGATACATTCTGAAATCAACTAAGAGCATTCATTACTTGTACATCTCTTGATCAATTTACTGGAGTTGAAAAGTTGAAAATCGGACTGCTCTGACTTGGTGTTAACGGTATCTGATGGGTCCCGAGCAATAGATTAGAATTAGTGCACTTCTTGACGTTGAAGGTAATGAATACTGATGAATAATTTCTACCTCTCTCATTCTCTCACTTCTCCTTTTCTCTCCTTCGATCTTCTCCTCTTTCCCCTGGTCAAAGTTCCACCTTATTTAGGCGAATGGAATTGAGTATAATTAAATTGAGAGCTCACTTTGTTGAACGGATAACGTAGAATTTGGGCGAATCCACACTTTGGGAACCTTGAAGTGACCCTTTCAGTTAACCGTGTTGACTCTTAAACTTGCTGACAGTAATTACGTTTGAAATCTTCTCCAAATTGAATTCCCTCCACCCGAACGGCTCGTGTGTGACCTTTGCTGATGTTATAGGTGTGAATTGAGGCCTCCAGTATGTCAACCATCGCCTCTCAAAGGTGATAAACTTTATATTGAAATTAATCTTTCCCTTTTTCGTGGTCAACTGTATAGATTCTTTTTCATAAGGAATGTGGAAAATTACTTTTTAAATTTAAAATCTGAATTACCATATTGACTTGGACAAGTAGATGGAATAGTATATGAATTGATTGAATAATAATAAACTTAAATGAGTTGGTGGAATTGCTCTGAAATTGAACATTTTCATAGTCGGTTTGGAAAACATGTACTTCATTCAATTATTCAGTTTATGGTGGTTAGCACATGTTGACTGTTGAATCCAATTTACTTTCTCTGAATCATTTTTTGGGAAGCTTTGAATATCTTTATTTTTATTCATTGTTCTATCCATATTAGACTACTGGAGTATACTGGAACATTCATAATTCATCTATTTGTTCGAACTCATCTGTTGTGGGTTGACTAATATTTACTAGTTGCTGTGATTCTGGTTAACGTTGCCTCCCCTTTCTAATAGAATAACTTGCATTCTTCATTTTTTTGCCACCAGAAATATGGAATTACCTCCGCTTTCTTTCAGTAAGAAATCATAACTTACACTATAGCACCACATTATAATGTAAAGTAGTTGAGGATTCAATTAATCTGCGTCGATAATGGTCTAGTCGAATAGGCTACATTGCCCCCAAATCATTAGAAACAATTAAAATTCTATTGTTTTTAAGATAGAATGTTGGCGTAGCCACGTTGCTCAGTGAGGAAAGTATCGTATTTGTCACACAGGGCGATTTGTAGTGAACGCGGTCTGTCTTGATGTGGGTGGGGAAGGGCGGGGGTATCCCAATCTCATCCCGCTATTTCTGTACTCCCGCATAACTTTGCTTATTGCTAGACATTCTGTGCCCTCTCGTCTCTCTCTGTCACATTCTCTCTCTCGTCTTGTCTGGCACACGTCACTCACAGCAGCAGCTAGACACCATCCTCCTATAGTGCCCGTGCTTTGCATCTCAATACTATTCATTCATATATAAAATCATTCCTAATTCCTCAAGTACAAAAATCGTAATTCATAAAAAATCATTCCCCAAGTCAGAAGCCATAGGCCTCCCGGCCACTGAGTTATTCGCACGAATTTGGTTGTTTCATTTTAGGGTACTTGTGACATCAGAAGCCAAAAACGTTAACATACAACAGCATGTTGTACAGGAGTTTATTGCCAATCTATATTTCGATGTCATAAACCGTTTTGTTGATGTGTTTTGGCTCTAATTAGCCAAAATCATGAATCATAGAGGAAAGATAGAATAGAATAAGCATGAATGCTTATACTGTATAAATGGAATTCAATAAAGCATGATAGAATAAACATCTATCCTCATGCTATGTTTTCTCTATACCTAAATTCACTCTCTCACATTATTTTTATGCATAAAAATAGTGAGTAGCGACATAAATCATATGTCAAGTTGTTTTCTCAAAAAATTATATTTTCTTGTTGGGTTTTTGCGTGACCTGTTCAAAGGGTCAAAAGTCACTTTTAATTATCGTAAGCTTACTTTTCGGAACATAACTTGGTATCCAAAACATGATGTTGAGGCCAAATAATGATGTTTATTTGATATTTGATTGATTTTCATGTGTGAATGAATTCAATATTGTCAGTTATTCAATAATGTTTTTATTTTCACAATCAATATTTACTCTTCTTCTCTCTTGCCCCAAATATTGAAACTACTTGGAAAATGAGAGATTTGAAAATGATTGTTCTAAAGAATTAGCCAAATGTAACATTTCTCAAAGGATGTTGAAAACCTTTGTTGTATCAGCATATTTTATTGAAGGAGTTGTTCTACGTCGAGTCCTTTGTACGAGTTCAAGAATTTCCAATGTAAGAAGTTCAACTGACTCCTTCCTCAAGCTCAAGCTTGCTCTTTTGGAGAAGTACTACTGATTGATTTTTTTGTAATTGATTTTATTATTAGGGTGTGAATTTTTCCAGTTCCTTGATTTTTTTAATAAGACATTTTTTAGTTGAATAGAAAAAATGCGCTTTATCGGGATTCGCTCTATCCGGGCTCTGCTGTACATACTAATAGTGGTTACTTTTCATAGCAATACAAGGACCATTAGAAACTTTTGTTTTATCAAGGTATTTTAGTAATGTGCTTACTTCATATTAAGTATTATGTACAAGTACAGCAAGGGTATTCGAAATGAAAGTGTTTCAACGGGGTTTGATATATTGGGGCTCTACTGTACATCCACTATCCACTATGTTCCACTATCAAACTCTAATCATCACCAGTTGTAGTAGGCTATTCACTTTTCAACGCTTTACAATACTAGCCTATAGATCATAAAACTTATGACATTTATGGATATAACAGGATAGAGCAATCGTAGATGCTGAGCACGAATACTAAAAATAGCACTGGAAATGACGGTAAAAAAGCAAGAAACCTGACTGTGGTCAAGTGAAACCGGTCTTGGAGCGTAAAAATCTAGTTTATAAATAAAGCGGCCGCTGACATAACTTCTCGCATTACTCATGAAATATTAATCCTAATCTGTAGTGATATGATAGAATGTGAACTTGCAGCTCTCAAGGTTCTCGGAGGCGAGTGACGCGAGTCTGATGGTTTGCTGGAGTCGGGCGTATTCCCAAATGCATTCACACTTCTAGACACCTCTCACTCCCTTCCGACAATTCTCCCTCTACTCCATACTTTATTATTTACAACTTTCGCTTCCATTTACTATCTGTAGTACTATATTGAATACAACTTCAAGTTACGATGCCTCCTCTCTCCTACACTATCACTATACGTCATAGTTTTGCTATGCAAACTGAACTATTCTACAAAATTACAACTACATTCACTTCGATGTACTGTCTCGTTTCTCCATTCAATTCAACAGCTACCTTCTTCTGCTAGTTTTCATTTCAAGGGAGCTGGGAGGAGCAAACCAATTAGCAGGGGGTTGATTCTATTTCTTCATACATCAGAGTCAGTTTCCTCTTATGTCATTTTGTTTATTTGTATGTGATTTAGTTTCTTCTTATGAAGAAACTCGGCTGGCGATTATTGTCTAATCAAGCCGTGAATGTTAGTAAGAGTTTTTAATATATTGTATTGTATGTGATCAAGTTCCTTATTTGTAATATTCTGATGAATCATTTGCCCTGCTACCCATTGAATCTTGTATTCGGCAGAAATAGAATACCATTGGCTCTTATGGGAGGACATTATAAATCTTATGTCTTTATGTCCTGAAGGAAGTACATCATGAAACCAATAGTATTATATAAGAAATGTAATTAATGGCGTTCAATATTATATGGGGATTTTATATTAGGCATAATATACTCTAAATCTATAGATTAGAATATAATATGATATATTCAGTAATTAGGGGAGTGTTAACACATTGATTTACTGGAAATGTGTGAAAACTCTCATAGCAACCAATGGTGTTCTTTCTAACCAGTAGAGCAAAACTTCATTGTAAACCCAGTTTAAAAGACATATCGAACAATATCCCAGGTTTCAGCTTATTCTCATACACATGTATTATTTCTTCACAATGGTGAGTGTATGGTTAAGATGATTATTGTGGAAATTATGTTGCTGAAGACTTATTACCAAAACAGTGTGAACAAACTTTAGATTCTTTGAAAATCGATGACAAATTTGCTACTATTGGACGAAAAATCTTGATGTGTGACTACGAAGGGATTAAAATTCGAGTGAAATTCAGATCGGATGGTATCAGCCAAGCCTGGGCAACGGCCAAGAGTTCTCTTTTTCTTTTCTTCTTCTTCCTCCTCTTTTTTTCTAAGACAGACATAAAAACAACCAAACCGTCTGAACGGCGTAAACTTGATTCTGGGTCAATAATTCAGAATACGATTCGTATTCGTACTGAAAATTGATCTTTTTTTAGTAAAGGTCGATCCAATACCAACCGAAAAATGGGGGAATGTTTGGGTACTTCAACTACTCATTCAGCTCATTATGACTTTCAAGATTTGAAAAAAGATTTTCATAGGCATCCAATAGGCCATGAAATCTTAGTTTGTATATTAGCATGATTACAAACCCGAAGGAAAGCGAGGCATAGGAAGACCAAGAAAGAATTGGATGCCGGTTTAGGCATACAGGCCAATAGAGCCTAATCCTTGAAGATGATAATTTTCATAGCAATTAGAAGATCACTTCTTGGAACAGAAAGACATTTATTGGCAAATTCTCTCTATTCTGATTACTCATTTGATTTCTCAGTATCATGATGTTTGAAGAAGTGTATTAATATTTACTGGGCCCAACCCTTACAGCGTTCTTTAAATTCGAATCCAACCCGATTTACGTACTCACATCGGGCCTTTGCTCTGCTACATCAACTATTACCACCAAACCTTGACCCTAGACTGATTCATTGATTTCTATTTTATGCTAGGTCTAGACAGACCCATTGCACCTGAAAACATTGTACAGCAGAAATAATTATACATAGCAATTAAAAATTATAATAAAGGAAAAAAAGTATAATGATTCCACATGATTGAATATTTAATAATCATACCCAATACTATATAGTACTATGTAATGTACTATTTATTAATACTAAGTAATATTATAACAAGTACTATCTAATCTAGTAGACCTATAATAAGATCGCCCATGCCTGTACTATTAATATAGATTATTTGTTATTAGAAGCGACACATATCCAACTATTTCAGCATGCTGCTCTTACAAACTCGTGTCACTTCCTAATCGTGTGCCAGATATGCCCGTCCTATCCGCCAGAATGCACGCTCTCCTTTCCATCAGAGAGCATTCATTTTATCATGGAAAGTGAGCCAAGTCAGAGAGTCCGTCTTGATAACACTGGAAACAGCAGCTATAAAACTTGTGCTATCAATGGCTGTCAGCGCGCCACTTTTATTCTAGTCTGCTTATCGCTAGTTCGCGCGCCGATCGTTTTCGAACTCGACTATAAAACGCTGACATTTGCATTTATCACTATGACTATGTTCAGTTCGGAATTTTATCGCTGTCATCACTGTGTGTTCGGGCCTTACTGTCTGCCACCCTAAATAAGCCGATAACATTCTGAATGATTCGAGACATTTTTTCAAATTCGGAGATTTTAGAAAACGTGTCTGGATCCAAGGATATATTCATGAATTGGTACAGACTAATTCTGCTTTTCAAAAAAAATATCGTGAGAGCGAAGATGATTCTATTTTTGTATGGTAAGATTCAAATAAAATAATAGAGAAACATGATAATATGAGGAAAGTGTGAAATTAATTTTGTAATGGTATGTTTAATATTTAGAGAAACAGTCAATAGCATAAGAGGAGATAGCATAGAGAAGAGATAGCATAAGAAGATAGCATATCTCTTGGAATCTTTAATGCTCTCTATTCTCTATGTTACTATTCTAGTTTATGATAAACAACTATTTTTGTCAGCTATAATTATCAATGTATGTTAGCAAATATTAGGTAACCATCCCAAAAATTATCAACTTACAATAGTTTAGTCAACGAACGATTTGAAGATGAGATGAAATTATTCATTTATATTTTTATCCAATAATATACAATTCTTAGAAATTACCGGAAAAGGGAAAATAATAACAAGCACAACCCAAAATTGTCCCTATCTTCAAATTGATGATTGTAATATATTTGATGATAATAGGAGAGGCCACACTACTTCACTATAGGAGTAACTGAAGAGAGAGGGGGTGTCACACATACAGAGAGTGTTGTTAGAGTTTGATACACTCACTCACACATGCACACTATCTGCGGATTAATAATAATTCAACGCGAACAGCGTGTTATCGTAAATGACCCGGCTAGGTGTTTGTGCTTTGTGAAGAGGGGAGGTAAATTGTGGGAGGGTGAATGCATAGGGCAAAGCTGTGACTGAAATTAATCTGATTGCTCATAAATCACGTGGCTGGGGCTGTGGGAGGGGGCGGAGGTGCAGAAGTCATGAATTGCAGCGGACGCACACATCTCGGCTCGAGTCCTGTGCCAACGGGCAACCAGGTACTCAAGCACATAGAGAGTGTAGAATATTGGTGGGAGTGCATGTATTGGGTATTGAAATAGTAGTGAAGACTGTCCACTATTACCTGTTTTAGTGTAGGATTGGATTCGATTTCTCTATTTGTGTGGGTTTCAATGTATATGATGACTTCTACAATAATTCACAATGAAAGACGACAAAATATTGTGAATTATCGATCAAATTGAAGATGAAATGTAAATTCAATTCCAAATATGGGATATTTGAATGCAACTGCATAAATAGGAGTTTCAACAAATAATTGTCTACTATTGGAAAATGATACTAGAGAATATCCTCTCCATCAACTCTCTTTTGGTACAGAATTATTGGGAAGGATATTCTGAGTATTCATTCCAAAGAATGGACATTGATTGATGTGATCAAAGCCCCGCCAATTTATGACGATGCAAAACAATATTTATCTATATTAATTCCAGATTGGTCTATCCATATCATATACAGTTCAATAATTATTATTCTAGTTAATAATATGTAAATTTATCCAAAGCCAGTATATATTGTTAACTGCATAAATATAGCAATCAATCAATCTACTCAAAACCGTGTGAATGAAGCTGTTTGACTGGATAGTTTCAAGAGTGTACTATAATAGTGCAATACCTTTGAGAGGTTTGAAAACATATTATTATGGTGACTATGAAGAATAATATATCAATTTGCGCGATCCTTTAATAAGACTCAGCACGACGAAATATAAAAAAAAAAATTGAGAGGAAAAATGAATAGAATGTGCAGCAGGAGGAGCAAAATAGGAGGTGAGAATTTTTTATAATGAAAATTAATAGTATAATTTGGGCCCACTCGTATGCTATTATTTAATGTGGCACATCACAGGTTTCAAATAAAATAAAAGGAAATGATGTTTAAGAAAAGGAAGATGAATATATGTGGTGAAGAATATTGTGTTGAGGGCACCTTGGCAATCGTCATCATGAAGTTGCAATCCCTCCACCTCACTCTGTTGCTATATTTCTCTGTCTTGCTTGAAGTTATATTGCGCGCAAATTCAAATCTCCCGCGGCTACAATAAATAACTTGGATGCATACTGTGCATACAGTTCAACTGATGTGCAGCATCATTCGCATTCCTCCATCTTCCTCCTCACTCTTTCTCTTCCTTCATCCATTTTTCATCCACCTCCTTCATCGCAAATCGGGGATACGTCAAACCGCATGTGATTTATCGACTGCACTTTTTCAGTGTACCGATAGTGTTCAATATATTATCCGCAAGCTAAGACGCTAAAAACGGATACCGACCAATTGCATAAGTTATTTAGTGGTTGGTTCGTGATTATCTGTTAGCAAAAAATTAATACATTGATGTAATAAATAATACATTTCAGTAATAAATAAAAATAATAGTGTTAGTGAGGTTCAGTTGCTGGTATGAGTACGTGTTGAAGTTAACTTCTTGTTTAGCAGTGAAATAATTCGTATGACAGTAGTGTTATAATTATTGCGTGAGTGCATTGCAGTGTAAATTTTGCCTTACGAACGGTAATAAATTATATCAATTTAATTTGTTGAGTTTATGTTGGATGATTGCATTTGAAAATGTTAATTGTCCATAAATAATTATTGTTTAGACAGTGATTAACTACGGTCTATGATCCGGTTGGGGACTATCAAGATATGTTTTACTGTCAAAACAAATGAATAATTGAATAGTGGATAATTGGATGAAGGTATGGAGTTGTTGGGGAAAATCTGAGATAAAGTGGAACTGATTAAAATGAATTAACGAATTATGAATGAATATTTAATGAATTGATTAATAAATTGAATGAATTGATTGATGTTGAATTGTTTGTGTAGAAGAGATCTGAGGCAGATGAAAAAAAAATTGAAAATAAAGGTGTATAATTATTACAAGATGAAAATCAGGATTGAATATTGTGTTGAGAATGCCGTGATTAGAAGAATAACAATATTACTCACCATCTAGGGTTCAACATGTAGGAATGTTCAGGTGTGACTGACCAACACACCATCTGCAACCATATCATATTCCTGCTCTCATGCATAGAAACGTATAATTTTGCATGAGCAATACAGCCAGCACTCACACCTTGCAACCCACCTAGAATCGGACAAGAAGCATGAAGGAGTGGAAGAACTGGATATGTAACGGTGAAAGATTAAGGATGTTGAGGTTGAAGAGGCAGAAGGCCTTCTTTTATAAGGGTTGATGAAGAAAGATGGAGAGAAGATGAAGAGCAGGTGGAAAGATGGAGAAAAAGGAAGATGAAATAAAATATAAGTGCAAGTAAATAAAGTAGATTAGCCATGAAGTAGACTGAGATAATGTTGATGGAGAAGAAAATTGAGCCTGTTGAAGAAGAGCCCGGTGGGAAGAGGTACATTGTAGCAAAAAATATGAAAAAATGATTGAGGGGAGTTGGATGTAGAATGTAAAATATGGAAGAGGAAGAAGGAGACAAAATCAAGTAGAGGATGACGAAGAGATGAAGGAGAGAAAAAAGTTTAATATAGAAATGGCATATGAGGAGCTGAAGACTGAGATGCATGATGGAAGAAATGAATGCAGTAAATCGGATGAAGAAGGGATGGATGGAGAGGGATGTGAGGTATAGAAGACAATGAAAGTGGAAGAATAGCAAGAGGATGATGATGATGGTATCATCAGTTAGATTGGAGGCAAGCTGAAAGTATAAAGAGGGGAGGGTATAACAGTTGAGGATGAAAAGTAGAAGATGGAAAAGACCGAGACGCATGAAGGAGAAATGAATGCAGGAAAACGGATAAAGAAAGAGTAATCAGAAGAAGGTAAAGATAACCAGAATGGAATGATAGCAAGATAATGACGATGATGAGAACAGTCGATTAAAGGCAAGCTGAAAACGGCAAGCTTATAGCTAAAGACAAGCTTATAAAGAGGGGAGTATGAATGAGATGGGGAAGATGATTATAACGAAGAGAAGTGAAAGATCATGATAAAGAAGACGAAGAAGTACAAGGATTAAAAAAATGCAGAAGGAATAAGAAAACATAGAATACTCGGTTCTTCATACTGGGCATCTCCGGCGAAATAGTGTAATTACAGGCCACTTCCCTGGAAAGATAGAGTATAGAGGAGACCAAGTGCAGGTATTGCAGATACAGTCCCTCCCATCACATGCAGATAAACATGCATGGCTGCATGCAGAGTTGCAGAGCAGAGCAGAGCAGAGTGTGACGGATGCGAAATAAGTTGGCAAATAAGTGTGGTTTGCGCCATACGTGTCGGAATGCAACCTCACTGATGCCTGATGGGATGCCATGCTTGCAGGCAACTTGATGAAGTGTAGCACCATACACCATGCACCTGCATCCACTATACAAATTGAATGTACAACATCTGAAGAGAAAATACTGATAGTTACATGTCCTTCATTTCACAAGTCTTCAAAAAAGAAGAGGAATTTGGCTTATGTTTCTTGTTTATAATACTGTATTCCATTGATATCATGTATAAATAAATAAATATGAATTTTGAAGTTATAGAAAAAGGTTTTGTGATACTAAAAGTATGATTATCATAAATCATAGACTTCTGATACGGAAACTGAAAGTGTTAGGATTTTGTGTAACAATGGTTAATCTTCTACAGAGTTATCTGGAGGCAAGAATACAGTATATCAAGATTTACAATTTCAAATCAGAATGCTTTGAGTGTACATCAGGGGTTCCTCAGGGCTCTAACCTTGGTCCACTTCCATTTCTTTTGTTTATTAATGATCTATCATCTACCATCAGTGAATCTTCATGCCTTCTGTATGCAGATGATGTAAAATTATATTAAGAAATCAATTATCAAAGAGATTGCTATGATTTGCAGAGGGATATTGATAGTCTGTCTAGATGGTGTGATGAAAATGGACTAAAAATGAATGTGAATAAATGTAAATTCATAAGTTTCACTCGGCAGTCCTCCACTCATGCAGGTGTATATTTTATAAATGGTATTCCATTGGAAAAGGTGGAGTCGTTCAAGGACCTTGGAGTAGTATTCAGCCCAGACCTTTCTTTCAATTCACATATGATTACATAGCTAACAGAGCCAATCAACAGATGGGTTTCATTTTGAGGACATGCTCGCCCTTCACTGATGTAGTACCTCTGCTACTCTTATACAAATCAATTGTGAGGAGTCTATTAGAGTATGCATGCGAAGTATGGAATCCTTATCATAATGAACAGATTCACCTTCTAGAACGCTTGCAAATCAAATTTTTGAGATGTATGTATTATAAAAAGCACAGGGTTTTCTGTCCCTTTGATTACCCAACCAACTCCCTCAGAAGTATGTTCAATATTAAATCAATGAAAGTAAGACGTGATGTTAAATTACTTGTTTTTCTGTACAATCTGTTAAATAATAGAATTGATTCTTCCTACCTGCTTTCTAAAATTAACATATCTATAAATACCATTGCTCGACGTTCTGGATTTTCATTTCATATTTCTCGCTCCAGAACGGTAAGACATTATACCTTTCCTTCAAGTAGAGCTCAAAGAATTTTCAATACTTATTCAGAGCACTTGGACATCTTCTGGTTCTCCCTCTCCAAATTCCGAAGGAATTAATTAGTTAATTAATTAATTATGAATTAGTCTTGTAGTATGTGGTCCATCATTTCGTGATTTGCGCTTGCATTTCTTTTATTCAATTATCCTCATAAAGGCTAGTGGTAGTACATTACACAGACACTTTTTTTCCTCTTGTCTATATACTAGTAATGATTATAGTTTACTGAGGTATGTCTGCATTTTTTCTTATTGAATTCAGTTAAGGTATTTTTATTATTCTATATACAACTGTATATATTTCTTCTATTTTTCGTCTTATTTCATTCTCTTAATTTTATAATTAGCTATTTTTATAATTTATTATTTTCTCATATTTTCTATCTTCTTTTTATTGAAAATTGTATTATGTTGGAAATTATTGTATAGTGTGGAGGAGGCAAAATGGGTTTTTTACCTGTTGTCTCCATAAATAAATAAATAAATTATCCAAAAAAGAAATGTGATTGTGACACAGCAACTATAGAATACTTCCCATTGAATTTACAAAACTTCTAAGAAAAGTTGAAGAAAATCTCTTGAGATGTCAGGCTTTTGTTTTCACATATCAATCAGTTGAAAAGGATTGGAGTTGATGACGTGATGGTGATTGCAGTTAGTACTCCCTCTTTATTAGATGGATGAACAGATGTAAATTTCATATTTGTACGCTGTTGATCAGTCAATTAATGCAAAGCAACGCTTATTCATTAATAATATTCTCAACATGTCGATCATGAAATTAATCAAAATGGAGAAGAAGGAAAGTAAGGTTTTGAACGAGCTCAGTCGGTTTCTTGTTTCCAATTTCATTTAATTCATGGAGTATTTACTATATTATAGAATCACTATTTCCTTTAATGATACGTTCGGTTTCGATTAGTCATCCCATCTTCTTCTATAATTTATAATAAGAGAGAGTGTTTGTTTGCATCAAAACATGTCAACTTGTGGATTGCATACCGGAAAAACGGGAATGATTTAGATCTTCAAATTTTGCACATAGATTCTAAAAATATCAATATCATGCACCTCGAAGCCCAAATTTCAATTTTCCTTCCAGATTTTTCAGAATTAATGTTCAAATGTCATTCATGCTACATAAAGTTCCAAACGGCATACATTGTTGTAGGCCTAAAATGTGTTTTTATAAGGAGGTTATAATGTGGCTACAACATTCAATTTATTGTCTTGCGGAGCTCGTAGCGTAATGGCAGAGCACTAGCTTTCGGAACAACAGTTCCTAGGTTCGAATCCCGATTCTTCCAATTTTTTTGTTCTTAATTTTTTTCCTCGAAACTTATTATAAATTATTTTTTCATTACAATTGAACTTGGATTTCATCAAATATTTAATGTAAAATTTTCATGCTGTATCATTGAAGTTCATAAGAAAAACATGAATAGATCATAATAAAATTAGTAATACTATTTGTATTCTTCAGTTTTAATGTACTATCAGACACAAATTAGGAGTGGAACGAATATTGTAGATATTTTGTTTGGTATTGGGGAAACAAATGGCTGCCTCATTCAAATTGAGGAGGATCTAATCGATACCATAAAATTGATGTATTGAAAAAATCAATAGGCCCATGATACTGTGAGGTTTTCAAGTATTATGTCTTCTTCAGTTATCTTTACTATAATAAAGGAAAGAACTAATAGCTTATACATGTAAGGAATAGGAAAATTATGTTTGACGTATCATCACATCTGAACTACTGAACTGATTAATTGAAATTTTGCATATATATTCTTAATTAACCGATGATGGTTATGAGCCTATTTTCAATTCTTCAAGATTTCATTATGTCAAGTTTTCAATTTGTCATCCTTCAGTTGTTGTATAGAAACAGCTGAACATTTCTTTTAAAAGGGAGATTAGATGATAGGTATGATTGGGGATCCTATTCGAATAAAAATAACTGATTTTCTGTCGCATCAAAATTTTGGCCCGCCATTTTTAATCCAACTTCATTTTTTAAAATTGGAAGGTAGTCATATAAAACATGATTTCGATACAGAATTTTAAGAGAAAATAAATGGTGAAAACCGTACCGATTTTTCAAACCGTTCAAAATATATTCTTATTCAAAGATACTGATAAAGCATCCATCTATCCATCATCTATAGCCTACTATAATAATGTAAAGAACTGGCTTATACACGTGTACGGGATAGGAAAATTATGGTTGACGCATCATCACGTCTAAACTACTGGACTGATTGACTTAAATTTTTGCATAAAGATTCTTTATTAACCGAGGATGGTTTAAGGCCTATTTTCAATTTTCCAATATTTTATTATGTCAAGTTTTCAGTTTGTAAAGTTTCAAAATAGACCCTTGCGGAGCACGGGTTACCTGCTAGTTATCAATAAACATTATTCTTATCCTATGGAAATCAATGGGACATTATGAATCGTGTATCGTGATAGATATAGATCATTGGAACATTCTACAATCAATCTTTGATGATAAAAATCGTCATTATCAGCTTGAAAGTTCTATAAAACAACTGCACTTTTCATCCAACTTTTCAATCCATCCCTATACGCGTTCTCTGTTTCCTTATAGCTTAATCATCATCATTTATTCCATACACAACACTCGAGTTTATTCAGCTTTTTAATTATTCTGACATGCAATGTGGGTAGTACAAGGGAGACTACGTGAAGTACATGTCCACCTACTATGCACTGTATAACGGCGGTTTATCATAATTTCATCGTAGCAGGTCGTTTATTGTTGCTAGTCGTGTAGTTGGAAAATTTTCTCTAGTTAGATGGTATCTGGGGACAAGTAAATGTAAATTGCTCAATGCAGATGCACTTGTATTTCTCGTGGGTAACATGACAGCCTCAAGAAACAGTCTGACGTCTAATGAATAATGGTTGAGACACTCTGACAAGCCCTCTGCCCGGAAGGCCTTTCACATGTTGCAGTTGCATTGCAATTGTAAGTCGGTCTTTTTTAATATAAACATGAGATGACATGCTAAACAGCAATTAGAAAAGTTTAAAAATGCATGCAATTCACGAACGATTAACTTTGGATGCAACTCTCCTCCACATCTTTCTCTTTTTCCTTGAAAAATGCAGCTTAAATTCAGTCTGTCTCCTTCTCCTCCTCTCACTCTTCCTATTTATCCCATGTACAGCTGGATTTCAGTTTCTACATGTTGCATTGATAATAATTATGATGCTGTTGGTTGAAGCGGGATTATTCCTTTAATAATTATAGTGGTAAGTAGGCGCACAAGTTAACCCATCCCATAGATATATATTGTACATTTTGCATTCAGTTAATACATCATTCGTATGTCATATAATGTTGCCAATTAATTTGATTCTCTATAATTGCGGGCTAGCCGTATGTTTCTTATTAAACTTCGATGATTAATGGTTAGTTTGTACCAAGAAGGATTGAATGTACCTCAAGTGTTTTTTTTTGTCGGGACAGATTTTTATTTTATTAACGAGGGAGGTCATTGCTTTTGTGTTTCTTTCTAAATGTAGGAGGTCATATCTCATGCCAATTTTTATTCTTTCACAAAATGCAGTTTATCTTTTCAAATGACTCAATTTTTATTAATTTAGGTGGTTATTTCAGTGGTGCTAGGAACTTTGGGTCCAATACATTTTGGTACTAGAGTGTTCCAACATAAAAGAGGATGAGTCTTCGCAGGTGTCTCCAACAGGTGGATCGACAGACATTGATCTCCAACAAAAAGTTAGAGCTAATAGCATGTTGGAAAAGAGGCCTTCTGAAGATGTCTGTGATAAAAATAGATTGTTTATCTACTCAGTACACAGAACTATCTAAAAATGAATCTATGAATGGGTTTCATTCAGTAACAGAAGTGTGTGAACCTGTCGAAAGGGCTGACTATTGTTTGCTAATTACCTCACAGGTAGAGACCTCATACTTGGTACAAAAATTCCTTTTTTTCCCAGTTGGTTCCAAAATTCCTGGTCCCTAAGTTCCTGTCACCATTTGGGTGCTATCTAAATCTTTCAAATCAAATGGCGATTGGAATTCTCTCAGATGGTTCTTATAGTGAGGTAAGTGGTGAGGTAAGCTATGTGCTGGGCCATAGAATAATAGTTAATCTTTTTATTATTTTACTGCCACCACAATCTGGAAACAAGATCTGGAAACTGTTGCTTGAAACTCAATCTGGAAACTGTAGCTTGAAAGAGTAGTTTCCATTCAGAGTTCTTCTGTCTCTGTGTGATACCACCTAAAGTGTCGTACAGAGAACCTATAGAGAGAACCGTATAAATACGGGTATTGATACCCGACAATGTATGTTGCATTAGGGGGTAAGTTATATAATTAACCGAGCGAAGTGAGGTCTAAGATTCAAGTCGACGGTTTGGCATTTCTCTTAATGTTAATATGTTGCGCATTTACGGCGAAACGCGGTAATAGATTTTCATGAAATTTGACAGGTATGTTCCTTTTTTAATTGCGCTTCGACGTATATACAAGGTTTTTGGAAATTTTTCATCTCAAGGATAATATGAGAAGAAAAAGGAGCCTTCTTCATACGCCAATATTAGAGTAAAAATCAGACTACCGTATAGAATTATTCATCATAAATCAGCTGACAAGTGATTACACAGATGTGTGGAGAAGTCAGTCTATTGCTGTATTTCGATAATGTCTATAATAGTTTCAATCAGATACTTGTGGATGAAAATGGTGGGTGAGGTCTACTGTTCACAGAACTACTAGTATGGTGTTGACGAAAGTGAGTTTAGATATAGAGAGCAATGCAATACAATGTGATACATTTCTCTATTATTGACCGAGCGAAGTGAGGTCTAAGATTCAAGTCAACGGTTTTGCATTTCTCTTAATGTTTAAATGTTTATATGTTGCGCATTTACGGCGAAACGCGGTAATAAATTTTCATGAAATTTGACAGGGTATGTTCCTTTTTAAATTGCGCGTCGACGTATATACAAGGTTTTTGGAAATTTTTCATTTCAAGGATAATATAGAAGGAGAAAGGAGCCTCCTTCATACGCCAATATTAGAGTAGAAATCATACTATAGAATTATTCATCATAAATCAGCTGACAAGTGATTACACAGATGTGTGGAGAAGCCAGTCTATTGCTGTATTATTAGTCATGTATTAGTATTATTGTTTCAGTATTATCCAATCATACAAAAACTAAGAACTCAATAGACTCTTGTTCACAGAACTGCTAGTATAAAAGGAAAAATCTGGTGTGGCGCACTCACACAACTTTCCTTGCCGTTATGAAAATTGATCACCTGACGCTAGTGTACTCGCGCATCTCAAGTCTACTATTCAAAGATATGAGACAGTTGGTGATAGGTCAATAACGCTGGAAACACACGAGGTCTGCTATCTCTTCGTAGTGAATGATTTAATAGAACCAACATTTGCCAAAAGTTTGCAATCACATTTTCTCGAATTTCAAGCTTATTTTCAATTTTAAGTGAAAATGTTACTGGACATTAATTGCAGAGATTTTCATGTTCTATCTTTTCCACTTGAAACTTGTTGTTTAAATTGTGTATGAAGGCTGATAATTGAGAATCTAAAATAGAACTTTGCATAGATGGGGAGGAGCTCCTGAAATTTTTACAGATATAGGACTTGTTGCAGTTGATAGAGCTTATCAATAACTATTTCAGGTATGAATTTGATCAAAATCGTTGGAGCCGTTTTTGAGATAATCGAGAAAAAACCCTGTTTTTGACAACATTTTCTCCATTTTAGCCGCCGTCTTGGATTGCATTTGATCGAAATTCTTCGTGTAGGATCCTTATAGTGTACATACACACACACACACAACACACACACACACACACACCACACACACACACACACACACACACACACACACAACACACACACACACACCACACACACACACACACACATATATATATATATATATATTATATATATATATATTATATATATATATATTATATATATATATATATATATAAAGACCAATACTCAAAAACCACTTTTGGACTCAGGGGACCTTGAAACGTATAAAAATTTAGAAATTCGGGTACCTTAATTTTTTTCGGAAAGCAATACTTCCTTACCTATCATCTTATATAGGGCAAGGAAAGTAAAAAGGAGCCTCCTTCATACGTCAATATTAGAGTAAAAATCTGCAAGCCACATGATTATAAAAAAATAGTGAAAATGACAACCACGCCTCGAATAATCCAAGCAGTGTTTCATTACAGCCTTTCTAGAGGCAATCAGCTGCTTACGTTTGAAATAATTCAGTCAAATATCTCGTAAATTTCCAGCTTTTAGCATACAATTTGATACACAATGCATATCATGCAGCCGCTCTCCGAACTTTAAAATTCCTTGGAGGCCAAAATACGATCTTCCGACTACTTTTGACAATTGAGAAAATAATTTCAATTATTTCTGAGAAACTTTCTCGCTTACACCACCCACTTATCTTTTGAAACAAAAATGTTTCCAGCATGTCGAAAATTTCATATTTTCTGCTCGAAATGTCTCGACATTGACGAACATAATCATTTATTAAAAAATAACTATAAGTCGGATAAAGATGATTTAGACACCAATAGAAAGGAGACATTCTCCCCGTTAATTTGATATGAAATTATAACGCATTACAACGCCCCATGATTCTGAGAGAAGTGATATTCAAAATAAAAACAAATTTTCGCGATGTTTCCAATTTTATCATAAAAGTTAAATTTACTTTTAATCCTTCAAACCTGGATCTTTTCTAGCACTACTAGGATATCGGGGATGATATTCTACATTCAATTTTGACGTTGAATTGGAAATTTGAGAAAGTTGCAATTTTACACGAATTGGCAACCATGTAATTTCTTCGGATGGAGGGCCAAGTCTCAACTTATTTTACACAAACTATAGTAGTAAATCGCTAAAAGGTGTCGCAACTTCAGTCTGATATTGTTGCACTGGTCGATTCCCTTCACGCTCTGGATTTTTGTATCGTCTCCTCACCTTACTCCCACGCACAAGTCACAAACCTATGTGGGCATAATCAGAAAAGCATGTTTATCCTTCGCACCGGGAGCAATTCTTGGCTAGGACTTGATCATTGCCAATTCTCACAATCTCCCCATTAAATTTTGCCCAATCTCAAATCGTATTTATCCACTAGAACGGAGATCTTGTTATTGTGATGGTCTGCATCTGCGTGGCTTTCCATAAACATTCGGGGGCTGTTTCTGATTCCCTGCAATCGCTTAATAGCAATAAATCTACATCACAACATGAACAAATTCTGCATCACTCTCCATAAACATTCGGACTGTTTTTGATTTTCTCTAATTGCTTGATAGCAGTAAATCCACATCTTGGAATTTAGAGTACAGTTGAACAGATGCTCACAGTATGGCTTGCATCGTCCTTGACTCCGGCTGTTTATTTACCCTCTGCCGACGTTGTGATGCACATTCTTCATCAGTGCAATCTCATTTATTTTCGTCTGCTGAAATGCATGCATCCGAGGACGTTGCCTTTGTGCTTTGCCATACAAACACACTGCACTGCACTGCATCAGAATGCTGATGCAAAATGACAAGCATCGCTCCTCGATCTGTTCTGCGTTTCTTTTTACAACGGGAATCTACGGTTATGCTCTTTCACACTGTCATAACTTGCATCTTGCAGCGTAATGCTGAAAAAGCCTCTATGAATAGAATTCAATGAAATCTGTGCATCTGCGTTTGATTCGAGTTGAAAAACAAAATGAAGGATAAAATGTGTTGAGTGAATCACTTTTTTATTCAAATCTGCGCTTTAACATTGAGCTACTCGTTATTTTAGGATTCTGTGGGAAGATTATAAAATTAATTAATGTTCAGTTTCAATTAGAATTTTTCTTCTCGCGATGTTCGTCGAAAATACATTGTAAAAATAGCTATGATGACTAGTGTTGATCCTTCAATACATAAGTAATGTCAATAAATTATTGAATTCAGTTGATTCCAAATAGTCAGCTCTGTTTTTCGAACTCAGAATTTTATAGCAAATTTGAAGTTGGACTTTATTTGTACTGTGATCTATTTATTCTTATTCTTGATGTTATTCGTTTTACACATTCGTCCCATATTCAAATTGAATTTTTGTTTTTGTTTTTTAGTTAGCTTGAATTGTTGAAATTTGGCACTCCACTTGGAATTAACTAACTGTATGATGTATCTCATCTCAAACGCATGAGTTTCTCATTATTTTGGGCATCTTATCACAGATTGATACTGTATCGAGTTTTTTTTTAAATGAAATGAAACTGGTTGCATCTCACTAAGAAAGAGTGAGGAAATGAAATGTAGTGAGAGAAATACTTCAAATTCCTCGCCAACTCTGTTTTGCTTCTGAAAACATTCTTGGTTTCTCTCTGCTCAGTTTGAAACGAGAAGTTCATGTAGAGAGGATAAGAGAGCAAATTATGCAACTGAAACGTGGACTGACATTTTAAGAAAGTGAGACTGTGAGAGAGAGGGAGTGAGAGGAGTAGGTCAGCAACCTTCCAAGTATGGAGTGATTAAGAAGCTGTCTCCGACTCATCACAACAGTGCACTGGATGGAATAGAACAATGGAGAACTGTTCTAGATTCTTATTTCGAGATTTCAAGCTTTAAGATGAGTTGTAAATTCTTGAAGATTCACAGTCAATGAGACGAAAGATTATAAGATAAGGATTTCATTACAGAAAGAAAACATTGGTACTGATTGAATAGAATAGAATAGAATTCTCTATTGTCATTAAACACACAGTGCAATAGACATAGTCATCAGGAAACATAAAACATACAACAATCACACAGACAAATACAAAAGAAAGCGTTTCACAGAAGTCAATATGGAGTTGGAACACACATCACAATAAACTTCAACAAAAAATGAGTTCTATCATAGCCACCTGTAATACAAGGCCCCGGCCTACGATATTGCAACGACGCAGTTTAGGCCTAGAATCTAATACATGATTGGTGAAAAAGATCAGCTGGTATTTTTCAAAATCTTTTTCGCCAATCATGTATTAGACTCTAGGCCTACACTGCGACGTAGTGGCCGGGGCCTTGTATTAGAGGTGGCTATGGTTCTATACACAAATGATACATAAATAGATAATATAGCCTATGAATATATTTAAACATTGGAATAAATCATAAAAAAGAAAGGCTCTCCATACTCAAATCAGGAACTTGTACATTATAGTTTTAAATTTTCTAAAACTAACATTTCTAGCATCTAATGGTAACTTATTAAATAATTTTATACTCATATAATCAAAGTTCATTTGAGTCTTAGTCAATCTAGCCTGCGTTACCTGCAGCTGATACCTATTTCTCGTGATGTGATTATGAATATCGCTTCTTTGTATTAATTTATCGAGATTACCTTTAGCAAAAAGCAAACAATTAAGAGTGAATAGACACGGTACAGTGAGTATTCCTAGTCTTACAAAATCATCCCTACAAGACTCAGTGGATTGGATGAAAATCATTCTTCTCAGAGCCTTCTTTTGCCACAGTAATACATCTTTAGCACCAGGAGCATTACCCCAGATCAGAATTCCATATAACAAATGAACATGGAAAAATGCATAATAGGCATTGATGACCGAGGCATTGCTCTCGAAAGAAAATGATTTTTGATTGGACAGAAGGTATCCATCTTGATGATTTCAAAAATGTTCTGTCCTTTTTCTTTTTTTTTTGGAGTACTGCAGATTTTAAAATAGATACTTTCCTAAACAAATTTATAGCTGTCATTTGATTCAAATCGACTTGCATTGACTTCGATACACCATCCAGAGATATCTTCAAATAAAAATCGCTATGGTAATTATCATCAAATGAAATACTACCCGTTCAAAAACATTGAACATCTTGAAAATGTGTCTTTCAATCAACGTTAGTAGACAATTGACTATAATACTACCTGTTCAAAAACATCGAACATCTTGAAAATGTATCTTTCCATCAACGTTGTAGACAGTTGCAGCCAGGCCTGATAACAGCACTCACACTCACATTCCGGGACGACACGTCACGGTACGATTGGACAGAAAGCTCTATGTTTATTTAGGATCTTTTCTGGACATTTTAAATTGATAAATTATTTATTAATTTTTGAGAAAACTCAACAGCAGGTCAATGTAAGTTACTGTGCGCGAGGTCTACTGTTCACAGAACTACTAGTAGTCCACTTGACAGCTGATTTATGATGAATAATTCTGCAGTCTGATTTTTACTCTAATATTGGCGTATGAAGGGGGCTCCTTTTTCCTTTTATATTATTCTTGAAATGCAAAATTTCCAAAAACCTTGTATATACGTCAACGCGCAATTTAAAAAGGAACATACCTGTCAAATTTCATGAAAACCTATTACCGCGTTTCGCCGTAAATGCGCAACATATAAACATATAAACATTCAAACATTTAAACATTAAGAGAAATGCCGAACCGTCGACATGAATCTTAGACCTCACTTTGCTCGGTCAATAATTAAATTAATAATAATTTATGCTTTGTTATTAGACACTAGTTTCATTCGTTACACCATTACACCAGTCTTCGGTAAAGTAAGAGCTTGAAAATTGATTAGTAAAGTGTTGATGAGGACCTACTACGATTGGCCATTAACTGTTAACCAATTAAGGTTGAGCTCTTTCATTGGCCTTGACTAGACACGCCCAAGAGTCTCGGGCAAGGACACAGATCAATCTTTATTGGTCTTCAGCCAATTGCCAATCGTGAGGCTTCAACCACACTACATATTCTGCTGTTCAATATTTGAGCTTTCAGTTTTCTAGATATTGATAAAGGTGTCACAACCGGAACTGGCATTTCAAAAAAATGAATTAGTGGCCTTGATAATATCGTTTGAAATTATGATAATTTGAAGATTTGATAATTTTTTAAGTCTTTTTCATCTAATATGAATATACCACAACGTTGTGAATATAATGCACAGAAAGTCCATCGTTATCAGTAGTATCTTCGTAAGCCATTTGTTCTATATTTTCCCTTTTTTCCATCTCTACTACTAACTATTCTTCGTCGTCTTATTCTTATTCTACTTTTTCTTCTTTTCCTCAATCTCTTCTTCTTCCTCCTCCTCCTCCTTCTCTTCCTCCTCCTCTTCTTCTTCTTCTTCTTCTTCTTCTACTTTTTTTCCTTCTTCTCCTCCTCCTTATTCTTGTTCCTCTTATTCTTTCTGTTCTTGGTGTTCTCCTTTTTTCTTCCTCTTCTTTTTCTGTCCTCCTTCATATTGGTCTGAGTGCATATTGCTTGTTTATTTGCTTCACTATAACTACTACCACGGGAAACAACAATCCCATCTTCAGGATAAACGGCAGACGGCAGACTAGTTTGAGCGCTACGCTCTCCGGTGCTGTCTAGACGCTAGACAGTGATAGTAGTATGTAGTTGCATGCCCTGAGCTGTGCAGTGCTAGGTTTGTCAGTCAGTCTGTCTAGACAAGCTTTGTGAGTCATAAACGGTCTCTGACTCCAACAACCACCACTTTTCTCTGCTCTGCTCTCCATCATACCACTTTTTATTTTCTAGTATATCTGTGAGTGAACCTATCAGACTGTACGTTAACGTTTTCATCTGGGATGAACTATCTGGTTGATGCCAACTATCTAGAATTTCATAGTGTTTCATACATTCGATCATTGCAGTGTAAAACTTTTGAATTGTACATGGAACTGTACTGTACTGCAATGTGAACATTCTGAACTTATTTTGACTAGAAATGCTATAATGAATTTCACAGTTATTTGAGTCTGTTTTTGAACTCGTGCTGAACGTCGTCAGTAATATTGAAGTATTTTCTCGAGTTAAACAGTAGATCGTGTCTCACATTTGAAACTCTCTTATCTTCTTTAAAATTCTCAGTAATAACATAAATTTTCATATCTCCTGGATGAACTGAAAACTTGAAGAAACTTATAGACTAAACATCTCTCATCTTCATTTCTATATATTTAAGTTGATTTCTGGTCTTCCTGATTGTAATTTGAGTGTGATATTTGTTATTCAATTTAGCTATAGGTATTCTATTTATTCTCCGATATTCTCTTTTTGATTCAATTAGGAAAGTTTTGTTTTACTATATGATGAGATTTAATCTATGTCTTCACTTATCCATTCAATACGACAGATGAGGTCATTGAAGTCTAGTCAGGACGCGATCCGTGTCTAAAAGTGATCTGTTGTGGCACTTGAGACCAAGCAGAGCTCCATTTGATGTCAGGAAACGATTTGCACGGCAAACGATTTCGGCCCGACTTGAAATAATAGGTTTGGTACTGCCTCACTGTCTCTCCTTCTCTTCTCTCCCATACTTCTCTCTCCGTTTGGGGTGGAAATAGGCGGCTGGAGTTTTGGCAATTTCGAGCCAGCGCACACAGACTTCCTGGAACGAATTTGCCCCGGGGACAAAAGTGGGGTTGCCCTGATTGGATGGGAGGGGAGGGTCGATCACACGGTAGAAGGACAGGAGGGGATGAAACGTACTCGGCCAAATTTTATCGCTCTCTAAAAATAGTATCGGCGGAGATCTAATTCGACGTTGTTTGTTGCAAAGTTCAGTTTTAGGCCTCAGTGCGGATAGGAAGAGGAAGAAGAAATGAAAAAGTGGCGAAAAAGAGGTAGAAAAATGCAGGACCCGTTTCCAAAAAGGAACGGAAAAACGACGACTAGTCGTAAACTTGGTCTCTCCACTACTTCCTCTTTCTTCCATTACTCCATCCTTCCTTCTCACTCACTCTGCCGGCACCGACACATTCGAATCGAACACGACGTTTTTATTTTCTACAAAGTGGATGGTTTTTTTTTGTGAAAATAGATACATTTGAGAACGTTCGTTGAGAAGGAAGAAAATTTGGAATCTTCAACAAAAGCAGCCCGGACTTATTTGTTATCTCAATGAAGAAATATTATAAATATACCATAATTCACGACGAACACCATAAATTCAGTAAATTTGTTTTAATTTAACTACAATTAAAAAAAGCAATAAAATTATCCTGTTTTCATTCTGTAGAAATAAAACTGTGATAAGAAATGAATACATTGATAATATCACAGAATATGTCAAACAGAAGATATTCGATTCGTGAATGAACAATAAGTTGAGTTGTAACAATTAGTAATTCATTTCAATCGGACAAATGAGACTTAGTGAGGGAGAAATGAAATTTGCATGACCTTCTATAAATAGAAAGTCAACAAATGAATTACAGTTAGAATGGTATTTTGGATTTCCTTGAATGTTATGAGTGCATAACAGATAGAGAAAGAGATGAACGAGGAAGAATTCCAAAATTCCGCAGTGGACGCAGAATTTTGTAAGGCAAATTATAAATAATAGAAATATTTGAGATTATTCCCACAGTTTGGATACTGTCCAGAACTTGCAGCACTTATGATATTAACTGAATCAGAGAATGGCATTTCATGATAGAAAGCGCATATCTGGAATAGTCAAAATTACTCTCCACCTGCCTGGAATATGTTCGCTTAATGGTAGCCTATTTTAATTTTATCTGTTCCAAGTTTCAAATATATCGCAATTAGCTGAAGACAAGTCTAGAGATTTGCTAAAGACTGTCAATGATGTAGCTACAGAAACTTATTTTTTTTCCTTAAACTTTATTAATTTCTTGATAAATGATTAGAGATTGTGACATTTTCAAATTGTCTTATGCTCTAAACTCTAAATCATATTTCTAGGAATCAACGTAGTAGCTATATCATATCAATTGATAGCATTACATGTAACATGTAGGTATTAAGTTCAGCAAAGTATTTAAATCATAACAATCTTTTTGGAAACATTTTCATGAGTTTGGCTGGAAAACCGAATATACTATTTTTCATTTCCATCAAAACCTAAATCTTAATACTTATGCAATACATTCAGAGAGAATAAATTAGGAAATATCTAGTTCTATTCTCTCTGAATACAGCTTTTCCAATCGTATTTTGTTTTCTTGAAGTCTTGAACTCATTCCATGTTCTGTTAATATTAATTGCGTATAGGCCTGTGTCAGTGCATTAGAGTGTAACATTCTTTTTGGGTATTAAAATATTCTATTGTATCTTATTCTATTTGTTGTTTTACTAATAATGTTTGTTAACTTGGATAATCTTGACAGTTTATGTCCGATAACTCTTGAAGCAATGCTTGATAGATGATGGAACGTAATGAGAAATTGCATTTATTGATAGATTATTTTTTATCCGAATCCAGTAAGCTATACCCATTTTTCAAGCACAATATATAATATGAATTCAATCCAAGTGGAATGCGCTTTGGCCAGCTGCTTGTATCAAGCGCGTTCGAAATGTGAATTTGTTTTGAGCGAAGAATAATTTGAGCAAAAGAAAGCACAGAGCATCATCATCCTTCGCACTTGGCTTGAAATTAGTTCAACTTCTCAACCGATAAACAACAGCGGCGTTCGTTGCACTTTTACGCCAACACTTTCATTGCTGCTAGAGCTAGCGGCTGCCCAGCGAAAGATTTACGCCCACGGTTGCAATTTGTGCCGGCAGTGAATTCACACTGGAAAATGCAGGAAAGGTCGCAGATATGCGCGCATTCCTTTCCAATGAAATTCACTATAATCTGTCAGCATTTGTGGAATGGCAAGTATTAATTTTATTCACGAGCAAATTTTGAAGTAGATATGAACAATTTGAAGTAGATCTCACTAGCCACATTTTTATCATATTGGCGGCACTTCTGTTCCAAACAAGTTTAAACGCTCACTCTTATCTATAGATGTAAACTTTCCTTCATGATAATAATAAAATATATAATGCGAGATTCACTTTATACCGTCAGCATACCTTATCAATACATTTAATAACAACGTTCTCATTTCAACCAATGGTCCAATGCCGACAATTGAAGTGGATTTCATTAGAAAAATAGAATATACAATGAAGACTACACAAATATTGTACAAACATTCTCTCTTATCTAAGGATATATTGACTCTCGCTAGGACAACTTATCTTCAACATTTATATACGCAAAATAACTACAGATATAAATCTTCTATCTCTAAATTGCAACAAATGTGATAATTGTTTTGTTTGCACGGCTTGCGCAGACAGAATGGGATCATTAGACTTTTATATTTATATCACGTCGACCAGTGATGCAGTCATGCACATTCTAGGTTGGGATGAACATAAAAATAGAAAGTTGTCAATTTGGAATGGAAATTGTGGAACTGGAATTTATAAACGATGATTATGTTTCAAATGGAGTGGTGAAGCTTTTAGTATTTTTGTTACTAAATGGTATAATGGTATAAAATTGTAATTATTACTGAATTAGTGGAAGACAAAGATGGTGTTCCAGTAGTTGAAATATGAAAGCTGATAAGAATAGAATAGAATGACTGCCTTTAATTTTGACCTATATTATTGGCCTTTATTTTTGACTAGCAGCACATCAACAACCATCTTCAATGAAGATAAAATCTAATATACGTATATCTGACACCAGTTATTACATGTATTTTCTCATGATTCAGTGCTGGTGTAACTTGCTTGTTGACTATAAAATAAAATCTGTGCTTGATGACCAAATCAGCATTACATAGAAGGAATCTAATTCAAATATGAAAACCTACATGTCCTTCCCCATTGCTGAACAGTAGAATAAACTTTTCGATAAATGAAAGTTGTGTAGCTGTTATTGAATGGACGTAGTTTCTAGGTGTTTTTTTAGTAGCTTTCCAAGGTTACATAAAAAACCGTTTGCTGTAGTAATATTGGCCACTGTACAAAACTGTAGCAATTTATTACCTCATTAGATTATCAGGGTGTCTGATTCAGATTGCAAATAATAATGATCCCAAATACAGAACATGGGTTCAGGGATGGAAATTTATTTTTGTATCCTCATAGAAAATTATCGAAATAGAGCGGGGATATCTGTGCTGTTGATTGTGCCGACTAATGACGGCTGATGTAACCATTAGCCCAGCTTCACCTTACCCAAACCTTAATTGCCGGCCTGACTCAGGTTTCCGTCAGTCAATTTGTAGTTGCTTCACAATTCCTACAAGTATCCTGTTGCATTAGGTTAGCCGCACATCATTTGATTCAGGTAAGGTTTTCCCTGGCAACAAAATTAATACAGTCTGATCAATAGACAAAAATTCAAATAATTGTATATATCAAATCAATTGCTCCATCATATTTATTCCATCTTTCAGAATTGAACAACTTGCAGAAAAGTGCCAAATACTCAAGCCCAATACACAACATATGCACCCAATAAACCATATTGCATGTACCACATCCAAACGGTTCCAATTTTTATAACAGTCCAAATGCTACTAGGTTATGTCGCTATCACATAATTGAGTTTCACTTTATTTTCAAATAAAACAAACACTGATTATTATTATTTATATTATCTCTAACAAAATCGAAAACTGAAAATGAGCTTTTTTCTGCTATAGAAACAAACCAAATACTAAAAATACAGCCTTCCAGTCTCAGAATTATAATATAGCAACAATATTTTCTCAATTATTCAGACATGAGTTTTCAGATTGATTTCTACATTGATGTATAGTTGTAAGTACTTCCAAAAACATCCTTCTATTCTTCAGTACAGTCCAAACTTATCATATAATGTATAATGTCTAGTTGTACAATAACATAATTTACAATATGTACTCATATACTTGGAATGCAGTACTTGGAATGAAGTACTATTATTATAACATCTTCATTTACAAAAAGGAGAATCGCAGCTGGAAGAAAAACATCAACTTCACAAATGAAACTGATCAAAAATCAATGTAGAACGGTAAAATGTATAAGCTTCTCAATACAAACTGTAAAATAAATGGTTTTTTACAAAAGTTAAAATAAAAAATGAAGAAAATATAATAACTAGTCTATATCATTTACGGAATATTTTTAATTTTCAATATAGACTAAGATGTTAAGTAAGATATCAAATAAGATATTCAATGTTGAAATGAATAATCCCAATAGAAGAAATGCTATGTTAGAATTATTGTTTTATTGAAATGAACAAATCGATAGAAAAGCATTATAGTGAAGAATCTGATTTGCAGTAAATTATTCATTTTGTAGGCACATACCTGTCTGTTGAAATTATGACAATGGACGTTATCATGATATAATTTTAAAGAATTTAAGCTTTTCAGTTATCATATATGAGAAGATAAATTCAGGTTCCTATTCCAAGTTTCAAGAGTGTAAAATAATAGGTACCAATACAGATTGATAATTCTGGTGCAAGACTATATAACAACAGAAAACGTTAATATAACGGCAAAAACGATTATGTATTGTGATCTTACTAGTTTTGAACAATATTGAGTGTAATTTATTTATTTATTAACCCAAGGAGAGTTTTCCTGATTTCCTTCGTAAGGAGACATCAGCAAATGAGATTCACGTCAGCAACTTGTGTTTTAGTTCAAAATCAGTTTAAATTCTCTGGTATACTTATTTTGTGCAAGGAAGAAAAAATGTGTGAATTCGGAACAGGTAGCCTACCCATTGAGAGTCTGGGACTAATATTTGAAAGAATACCATTACATTTATTTTTGGTTCTTGATTCCCCGATTGCTTTCAAATTTGATGCCTACTTCCAAAAACATGATGCCTACTATTTTTTCAGTGCAGTCCATACTTACCATTAACAGTCATACCCAATTTACGCAGTTCTTGTTTGTCACACAAGATTATGTTTATTTTGTTAAAGTTGATTCATGCAGTGTATGCATTATATTTTGTGTATTATAATTGTTTTCGGCATTTTTCCTACTGGTTACATACATCCAACCTTACCAGGCGGCGATAATTGACCTAGACTAGTGTGGTAGATGAACGGAATTGCGTATTATATTTATTTGCCAGCTGCACTAACTGGCCAGATGGTTTTTTCCTACTTGGTCTGTCCGACCGTCTAGCAGTCTAGACTGAGTCCAAAATACACTCACTCTCTCATTCTAGTCTGTGGTTGCTGATATAACTGTCCTTGAGACAGGCGGGTGGTTTTTTATCAGTATATTTTCGGTGTTATCTAAATTAGACTATTAGTTGACGAGATGGTCTACGTTTATGGTTATACTTTAGCTCTGCTGGTAGTTCTCAGGATAGCATTTAGCTTTTAGATAGTCTCAGTCAATAGTTCATAGGTAGGCCTACAGTAGTTGAACAACCTAGAATTTAATGTATTTAAATAATTCATAACATTTCTGCTCCATACGGCTGGTTTGTATTTTTATCTTGTAATATTGAATATATTTTCTAATTCTACAAGACTATGCTTTCAGTCTTATTGTTATATTATTCTAGTCGAATAGATCACCAAGCTTCTATGCAGCTTAATTAAAAAAAATGAAATGTCTCTTGAAATCCATAGTTGAACTCCATAACATACTGGTTGACAAATTTCTTGTATAGCATACTTGGATTAAAATAAAATACAATAAGAGCTCTCGTGCTTAATAGTTGAAGATGGACTCTGGAACATTAATGGTTGGCAGATTTCCTTCCTAGTAAATAGCTGACTTCAGCAATGTAATAGTAGACAACAATGAAATGCGATAGTTGCCTGGTTGTCTAGCGACAAGTCTCACAATTATTGCAATCAATTCTCCTGATCGCTTGTCTAGAGTTTCCCTGAGAGCTTGTCTCTAGCATTTTGTCCATCTCATTACTTGTTATTGCTGCACAGTTTACACATTTAGCATTAACACTCTACTAATAAAAATTATTTTAAATTCTTAAGTAAACATTTCTTCTACTTAATTCTCCTATTGCCTTACACTAGCTCATAAAAATTGTAATGGAGTTCATAAAATTCAAGTTTTTGTTGTCAGTAGCAAGGTAGCTTGCGTAATAAGAAATACTTTTTTTGTTGAAAATTTGCCATACAAGTTGTTGAGTTCTTAAGATCACAGGTATTTGAAGAAACGTCAAGGAGTGAGGGAAGAGAAATAAGGAGTGAATGAAGAAGGAGGAAAGAATATGACACAGGAAAAGACAGGAGAAAAATTAACTGCAGTAGAAGATATTGGTGAATTGAAAGGGAACAAAAGTGATGAAGGATGGATATGATATTGAGGGGAAATAAAACGAATGTGAAATTATTCAAAGTTAATGGAGAAAATAAGAAATAGATGTGAATAGAGGAATCAAGTACAGGAAAGAGTATAATTATAGTGAAGAGGAGGAAGTTAATTTCCACACAAGTTTGAGTTTAAAAGACTGCAAATTAAAGTAGAAGAAGAAGAAGAAGAGGTAATATGATGCTGAGATGATAAATGCATGAGATAATAGTGAAAGGAAAAGGAAAACTCAATCAAGAAAGAGGAGAATGATTAGGAAAGTTTGAGGAAATGGAGTTTGGCGTATGAAAATAGTACGAAAAGATGAAAAACATGAATCAGAGAAGTACAAGACGGAGTAAAATGCGAATCTAAGAAGGATAGGAGAAGGAAGGACCTCTGCTGTGGAGGCTGTGTGGGTCAGAGGTGAACGACCCTTGCCGTTCAGTTGCATCCTGCTTGCACGTGTATGCACTCTTGGTCGGCGACGCTCTGTCAGGACGAAGGTGCTAGGCGAGCAGGAAGTCGTGCAACTGTCTAAATCATTTATCACCTGTCCGCACGTCGATATTGGCCATAAATAAATCGTTGTAAGAGCGGACCGGCTTCTGAGGGGCGGTGTCTTTCCGCCATTACTCCGTAAATAATGCAATGTTTCCTCCTAATTTATTCAGTCACCAACTCTACTCCTCACGCAATAAAAATATTATCTTAGAACAATAATTGACATCTGCCGGTCAAACGATATTATAGCTCTTCTATAAAGTATAGCTCTGGTAAAAATAAAGCGTTAGTGGTTAATTTCTGCCCTTTTTTTCTCTCTTGCCCAAGTTATCTTCGCAAGCCGTTTGCAATCGTTGACGTCGGACAACGACTTCTCTCACTGCTTCTCTCCTTGTGCCCTATCTATCCTATCTATTATCATAGTGTCAACCTGATTTTAGTTTAAAATTCCAATGGAGAAAACTATTCAGTGATTACCGACCGCTCTGTGCAACGAATGACAGGAGCTACATTTCATTATTGTTCTTCTGTGACATAATTTGACTCATTCCAAACTATATTTTATTGTGTATTTACTCAAATAATGACAGTTGACTGTCAAACAAAAATTTTGTAAGACATTGAATATTATGATAGAAAATGACTCGTATTCTAAAGTTTCTAATTTTTTAGTAGTGGAACAATACTGCTATTCGTTTTTTATTGCAGGAAATTCATTTTTATGGTTTATGGTTTAAAGCCTGCATGAAACTAATCGTACTTTGTTCAATTACTCTGAATATTTTGAAATTTATTCAAGTCTGAATTCCATCTATCAATTAATTTTTTTTAATTTTCACATAATTCGAATAATATAATGTATCAAATACCAAAAAAAATCGTACAGATAGCAAATGCTTTAGCTCATACAATCTCATAGCTATTAACTCTCATCAAAGTTCAAAAATTTCCAAAGGGCTCAATTTTTTCCTTGAATATGAAATACAAAAGCAAGATAAGAGATGATTATTACAATATTATTATATTAAGATGATTACATAATGTAAAATACCATCTCCTTAAGCATTCAAAGTACCGTAGGCCTATAATCGAAAAGAAAAAATGTGTTCTCTTTATTAATGCACTGTAAAATAAAAAACAAAAATAAAATTCTTCGATATGAATTTACTGCAAAATAAAGAAAACAAAAACATCTTCCATAGTGAGGTTCACGTTATAATGACAGTGTTTGATTGGCAATGGTATTGCTATCCTTGTCTTTCATTCAACAAAGCGGATAGCCCTATCTCTTTCCCGCTGTGCTCTGTTGCCATATCGTCTTTCAACAATTTAGAATTAATAATTAATTATTAAAATATTCCCTCTTAATTATGTAAATTCATTCGGAAATTATTAGAAAATATAATCTAATTTATAAATAGTAATAATTTATTTTATGCCTAATACAATATAATTGATTATTTTAAACAAGAATGAAGAGTTAATATTATATCAATAAACCTGTATCTGCTACCATCTATAGGAGGCATTATTGACAAAACAGAGGTTCGGCAACGTTTTTCTCCTATCTTTCTCCACTCCGTGGACAAGTTTACTATAGTCAAATTTATATTATCTGAATGGAAACTAGGGACTCCCGTAGAATGTCTTTATGGGAGCTCCAGCACATATATTAAATTCCTTATTTCACTTGAAAAATAACTTACCAATATTATTAACAATGAAAAATTAATTTTTAACATTTCTTAGTAAATAATTAATTTATGAGTTTTTTCCAACTAGAATGTTCAATTAATCAAGAGAAATTCAGTGGAACGTGTAATAGGTGAATGAAATTTTCACACTTAGACACATCTAATAAAGAAGTTGCATATGGTTGTCTGGAGCTTGACGTTCAGATGTGCTGTTTGGTGGAGTGTGGTGTGCACTCCGGGCTCTGGGTGGGTGTCGGCTGTCGGTACTCTTGCCCGTCCTTAAGGTCATAACGGGTCCGTCTCTTCACCTCTCTCACTCCATCTCCCGTCATTGCACCTTGACTATCTCTCTTTTCGTAATTCTTCTCTTCATCGTCACTTTTTTCTTCTGGTTGTTGGTGCGAAAACCGGAGGTGCAAGTCGACTTGACATTTCGTCCAACTTAGTTGCTGTCTCTACTCAGCACCGCTTTTGGCTACCATCTTCATCCACTTTTCCGTACAGGCGACAAAAACAGCCTTTTTTGGATGAATGGCCTGGTTGTGATTCACCACTACGAGCTTATTGAAGATACAAGAACTTGAATTTATTTATTTTGATCATTTGTAACGTATACAAAAATTGAAAAGTTTTCCTCCATACTTCTATTTTTAATAATAGTCTATTTAATAATACTATTAATGAACGGACCAAGTGAATGATGGGACTACTATTAACAAAGCTACCGTATTCTTTGTATAGATACTGAATTCACTATCATACAATCACTGAAATGTATCGTCATGATGAATAGCCAAATAATTCAATATAATTAGAAAATTCTAAATAAACACTCTTATCAAATATCTATAAGCTTAGTTTAACAAATATGGAAAGAAATATCCATTCAAATTGATAAAACGTTTAGTTTAACAAATGCTTAGTTTAACAAATATGGAAAGAAATATCCATTCAAATTGATAAAATGTTTACGAATATTCTTAAACATTCTGAAATTATTTAAACGAAAAACCAAAGGAATATACCATTTATTACAAGTTAATCTTATAATATGCAGAAAGCTTTAGGGTAGTTGGTTGTATATTAATTCGGGTTTACTGTAATCTGTAATAAATTATATTCAGTATCACGTTAATACTAAAAAATCATCGAAGAATCGATCGTTTTTTGGTAAATGCCGCCTTGTTTAAGATCGAATTTACAAAGCGATCCGTGTTTTACTATCCACATGGTCAGTCTAGTATTGTGCTAAGAAAATATAAAACGAATTTAAAAAAGTCATTGACCTCCTTAAAAATAAAAAGATAATATTGCAAATACATTTAGTTCTGTTGTCTGCGCAGCGCGTCTATCATGAGAGAGAGAGAGAAAGAGACAGTGAGCTGTCATGCTGAAGCAACTGAGTTTTAATTTGACAGACACTCTGCGGGACATGTATCAGCATCGGACAAGAAGTTTTAGTCATTAGTCGTTCGATCAGTCATTAGAGGAAGAGGGCTTAATTGGAGGTGAGTGAGAGCAAATGAGTGAGCGGATCTGATGATGAGTGATGTAGATCCTCAAGAGAATTTAACTCTTGATTCTGAGTATCTGAGATCCTAAACCTTCACTTCCAGGAGATAGCTGGTTGGCCCTGAGTAGGAATTACGTCATGAAAATGAACACCAACCCTATAGCTGCACCAACCCTTCTATATGGGTGTGAAACCTGGGTGCTGTAAGGACCAGATGAAAGGCAACTGAAATGAGATTTCAGATCTCATGGGTGCAGCCGAGAAGATCATTCGAGAAATACTGAGATAAGGAAACAACCGAAGATATCTCATAGTAGGTTTGAATGGTACCAGCATGTGAATAGAATGGAGGAAGAAGACAGGCTACCAAAATTGGTGCTCACTACCAGCCAGTAGACAAGAGAGACCGAGACCGTCCAAGGAAGAATAGATGGGCAGATTTGAGGTTCGGAACATAGATGCCGAAATCCTGAAAGGAAGAAGAAAATGGACACCAGCCCAGAGATTATAGAATGTCATTATATTTATAAAATATATAATATCAATCTATTCTTCCTGCACCATCCACGTATATATTGATTTCAGTCCAACCCATTAGGTAAAAAAAAACTCTTTCAACTCTCCCTGTCATGCCACACGATTTTGTTTTGAACATAATCTTCGACTTCTCTTGTTGAACTCCTGAAATGAACAAATGTTTTCAATTTTTCATTAGAAGGTAATAATACATAGAAAAAAGTTTGTTATATAGATTTTACTATTTGAATTTTCTGTTTTTCAGGTGAGTGCTATTGTTGTATTGAAGATTGGATTTAAGTCGAATTCAAGGAAAAGATGACAGTGAGTATTCATGAGTTTTTCAAAGTGGTCATTATTTGAGATAATTTTCCTGTTCCCCTATTTTGAATAAATGCTATCAGATATATCTAGGACTTCTTATTCATTCAATGATAGATCATAGATAAGACATGAGTCTATTGTTGGTTTTATTCATTTGATATGCAAAATGCTAGTTTCATGCTTGTACACCATATAATAATTCTGTTTTCAGGTGAGAAATAATTACTTTGAGTTTTTCCTCATTCCAATTTCCCTTTAGCTACCGAATTTCCTCTTCGAAAACCCTCTTTTCGTGTTTAATTCCTGAGGCTGTATTTGAAACAGGTCAAATTGAGAAGATTAATACTTTTAAACAATTGAGGTTTCTCATTCGAAGGAAAAATAATTTTCTATTGCGATCATATGTAAAATTAAACCTTGTTTCTGATGTGAACATTCCTTGAGTCTAGACTGTTGAGTGATTATTTACTTAGTCAAGCTCGAAGTTTGAATGCATTCCTGCGAGCACTCGTCATTAAAATGATCTGAATGCAGTTCTTGTCTTAAAATTGCAGTTAGGGGATTTAGTACTTGGCACTGACTAATCATGTTTTCTTGTGAAATCTATCTTTCGACTATTCTGATATCTACTGGACAGATATAAAGCAATTCAATGGATAAATGTGTTTAGTCATCGTGATCCAAAGTGATTTGGGAGATTTGTGGTCATCCAACATCCAAAATATATCACACGAACAAAGGAAATAGAACAAAGATAAAGATTGTGATTTGAGGAATGTTTGGTTAATGAGGATGACGCGGAGGATTTAAAGACTCTTATTTGAATAGAGCAACTTCTTACAGGAACTGAATAAATAAATCCGCATTTTTCAACTGTTCATTCAAATAAATTAAAATATCAACATATTTCAAAATATCATTAATTAAAATATCTTCCTGTTTTATGTATGTGTTGCTATTTGTATTTTGTTTTCAAGATGGTTTTTATAATGACAATACTGTATACCATCAAGTGGTGCATTACACAGAACATTTTTTTAATATCTACACGTAGTTATACGAATATTTTATATTCATAGCAGTTTAAATAAATGCTATAAAATCTTCCTAAATCCATATCTATTTGAAAATATTGTACAGTAGCAAAATTTCGAACTATCATTTACAAATTGAAGGTTAAACAACAACTGGATCAACCTATACTTTTCTTTTCATTCTTATTAATAAGTGACTACGATCTTCCTTTCCCATTTATATTTTTTTATCTATCTTGTAGAGCTTTATAGTACGTTTTCGTTAATATCAAAGTAGAAGGACAAAAAGACTTTCCTGTTGTATTTGTGGTTGAAATCAGTTGGTTTATTGATATTAGTTGATGTTATGTATTTTTCATAATCTATGACACCATCCAATTCAACTTGGAAATCTGTATCACTTCCAAACTTGGAAGTGAATTTGTATGCCTTTTTCTCAGACAATGCCTATTATACATATCCATGTTTTCTCAATTTTCGCCAGGTCCAATCATCACTCGATTTTGCCATCAACCCTGCGGACGATCTAAACAGGTTCTCGCCTTGCTTCACACTTAATTGGCATAAATAATAAAGTGTGAGCCCTGTTGATAATTTATTTCGCATCTACCTGTCCGCAGGATGACACGCTGCGTCCTGCTTTTATTGCACTAATGAACCGTCATTTAAATAAAATTGTATATAATTTACCGTTGCACTGCGACTTGTATGCCCGTGCCTGCACGTCTTTCTAGGCTCAAGTGTGCTCGCCTTCGCTCGACAAATGCGCGATGAGCATGACACCTTATGCATGCATCTCTGTATGCAACACAAAATTGCCGTTTGAACTTCTCTCAATGTAGCCAAGGTTCATAATCAAAGATACAAAGAAGTGAGTGTCATATATTGTCGAGCATCAAAATAAAATGCCAGTATTTTGATGCTTTGCAATCTCAACTTTTATATTCAATTGCCAATATTATGCTCAGGAAAATGATCATCTTGATTCGGAAAATAATCATCTTGAATTGAACTTATGATAAGAATAGAGAAAGATAGTGATGTAGATAAAGTGATCCAAGCACCTCAAAAAAATACGAACTCCTGTATTTTCAACTGCAATTTGGGAAATGTGTATTTCTAAATCATTCAAAATATTTTGGGAGTCGATCTACAAATTTATTTTTCTTTCAAAATGGTTTATGCATGGCTATGAAAGATTCACATTCAATTTGATCACAATTGACATGCAGATTTCGACGCACATAAATAGACAGAAGGATGAATGATAGACACATCTAGTGTGTGCTTCAAATAGAAAATTAGTAAGCTCTAAGTACTCTCACAAAAATGAGGGTTGTATTTTGTGACACCATATATACTTTCATCATAATGAGGTACTGATAATCTTGAATGGAAAAATCAGTTTCCATCTTGTTTTACGTTACATGCTCACTTATTAACTTGCCCTATCATCTTGTTTGGCCTTCAATCTGTGCAATTCATTCGGAGCCTGTATGATATGGACAAGCTAAACATACAACTATAATCTAACCTCGGCTAACGATGTCCTGGCTGCACTGATCTTTGATGTTGTTCAAGATTATCATATATTATGTTTTGCTTGTACAAACTGTGTATAGTGAGGGATGTTAATGACAGTTTTTATAATGAGCATGTGAGCTGGTTTGTGATGACAGATATTTCAAATTTTCTGCATTGAATCAGCTATTCAGAGCACACATAGATTCAAATCAAAGGTTTATAGCTAGGATGAGATTATTATCTGCATAAGTGTGTGCCAGACAAGGATGGGTGAAGACTAGGAATGGTATTAGAGAGACGAAGTGAAGACTAGAGAGAGCATCTTATTCCATGCTACTATTTTAGCTAGCGGATGAAAAGGAGAGAAAACTGGGGAGAAGACCGTATAATCCTGTTCCTTGCTACTGATTCGCTTTCATATTCCATCAACACAATTGCACCAGAATTCAACGCAGCTACATCTAGATAAAGATGCAAATTCTAAATTGAATATTATTATTATTACTATCCTGCATTCATCGTCATCCAAGGATTTGCTGTGTGCTTCGCTTCGAGATGAAGGTATTCATTTCATCTAGATGCAATGCAACGAAACGTCTGGCATTAATGTGGGGTTTTCCTCCCCGTCATTTATGCAACCGACGTCAATCTTTTCAGAATAGAATAAAATTAAGACCAACCTTAGGATAGTTGAAGTGGTTCTATTTAGTTTGCTCATTTACTTAGCGTTCCCCGACTGCGCTACCCTGCTGTGGCTGTGGGTGCCCTCATCCATGACGCAAAATGAGAGGTGAAGCTTTTCTACGTATGATTCTCATACAGTATCAGAATCTATTCAAATATGCCAACTAATTTACACAGCTTTCATGTGTATGATATGCTATTTGTCTGAAATGTCTTAGAAGAAACCTTTAAGCGCATTTTGAGATGGAGTGTTATGAAAAAGATATTGAATTTTCACTCCTTAACGATGAATATCTAGTTCATGAGTTAGAACTACTTTCATCCAATTAGTTTATTTCCTTAGATTGATATTCCACTGCATATGAACTACTATATTCTATATTCATTGCTTTTTAAGGCTACTTGATATATTTTTTTCAATAGAATTACTAGTGAATATACAATTTATCTTACTTTGAAGATACGACAGGTTTCGTCTATGTCGATCAATTAGTCTAATTATTATCAAGTGTCATAGTATTACAAATCTGTTTGTAGAAAATAAATGTGTGGAATATAGTATTTTATTTTGATTAGTGTGAACTAATCTCATTCAATTATCTGCCGAGAATAATATTTTAATTTGCATTTAGTATTGAGTCAAACATTTTGTACACATGAATAAATTAGATTCGAACAGAATAAAATTATCTTCAGAAATTTTGAGATTCGATTAGCAAAACGACATGGCCTTTTCAATCTAATGTGAAGGAAACCTATTCGGAAAGAGGTGATGATTACAAATTTGTATTCCACCCAATGTATTCTGTTTGAGAATAAATTGACATCACATAATGTTGGCAGTTAATGACTGAACAACTCTGTTGCAAAAGTTGCAATGTTTTTCGAGGCATTTTTTGAACCTGTCCATTCACTCTGATAATGAAAGGATTGTATGGGCTGCAGCGTGAATTTCAAAACTAATTCAAATTCCAAACTCGTTGAGTTTGAACACATGTTTTGCGGTGAGCATATGGTCGGCATATTAGAGGACACCAAACCGAGTGAGGACCAGACATAGTAATACAGTTTGCATAAATTACATGTATATATTGTGTATCACTATGTAGGCAGAAAACATACAGAAAGGAGAAAGACATACTTAGCAAACAATATACAGAAAAGAGAAAGAGATATATGGGCAATGTGAAGGCGGAAGAAGGATTGGCCACGGGAGAAAAATAATGAAAAGGTGTGAGATTTTTAGAAACAAGAAGAATGCTGGAGACAGAAGTTTGATGAACAGAGAGAAGTAGCTCGAAGAGGCTAAGGATATGAGACGAACAGGTTTGATGAAGGAGAAGAAGGGTGGAGAGGGAAATGAGGAGGTGAATGATGGACACGAAGGGAAGAGAAATTAAGAAACAGATGGAGAAAATCACGCTGAATATGAATCTTAAGGTGTTGAAATGAGAAGTTTAAAAAAGGAAGAGGAATTCATAGAAGAAAAAAGTGGATAAGGGATAAATTATTAAGGACAGATGAGTTACAAAAAGATTGAGACGAAGGTGAACGTGAAGAAGGAAAGATACTGGATGAGAAAAAGAACAAGATGATGTGAAATTAGATAAAGTAGCAGAAGTAGGAATAAAGCAAAAAGAGGAAGAATGAAATGGCAACGAAGAAGAGAATGACGATGATCAAGACCTTGATAAAGCCGATACGGAAAAAGGGTTTAACTGAAAAAAGGTTTGCGGAGAAGATGTGGACTAAGAACTTCATGACAAACAAACTTCATGACATGTTTTTCTTACATGAAAAACGGTAAAGAAGGATAGAAAAAGGAAAGTTTAATGAAAATGGATAGAGGAGGATGAAAAGGAGAGTGATAGAAAACAAGGAGAAAGTAGAAGTGTACGAAAATTATTATTATTATCTCCATAAAGAAGTACAGGAGAAAGATAAATGGAAATTTTTAGAATAAGAAGAGGAATATGAACAGAAAAATTAGGAGATTTCGATGATGGTCAATGAGAACACATAAAAACATAAAAGTTAACAAAGAAAATGAAATTTGGGGTAAAAAAAGGCGAAAAGTAGAAGAAGAAGAAGAATAAAGGGATGCAGAAACATTCCACAGTGGAAAAACAGGATGTATTGGAACAGAAAAGTCAGAGATGATGACGAATGAGAAATGAAGGACGATGAGTTACAAAAAGATTGAGAGGAAGGAAAAAAATTAGAAAAAGGAGTAGAAGTTTAAAAGAAGAAGAAGAAGAGGTACAGACAAAAAGGAAGAAGGAGCAAGATTTTGGTAGGGCAAGGTGAGTGGCTGGTTACTCTGGTGGTAATAACGTAAGGTGAATGAACTGATAGTCAATTTGGACTCAAATGGGAACTCCTTTATTTTCTCCGTCATTCTTCCACCTCCCCCCTATCCTTCCTACCTCGTCTTCATTCTTACAGTACTCTTTTTTATTTCGGGTCTCTAGACGACCTCAGTGTGCGCGAAATAATCCAAGGTCATTCATTATGACACCGTCTCCTTTCTAACCTCCACCACTAGTTTTCTCTCTTCTTTTCCTTCTCTCTCGATCGTGGCTCTCGCATAGAACTGAGTTGACGGCCGGCAAGAGCCTTCTTCCTTCCTATTGGTACCGTTGCTGGTGTCTGGGTCTAGATTTGGTCATAAAATTTCCACTTTTAGTGCACTGTGTGCTCCGACTCCGACAGTCAGTGAACCACTCTACAAAGTTGCTACTAAATCAATTGCTACTGGCAAAAATCTTTAGCAGTTCATGATTCACAATATATCTTAATGGAATCAATTTGCTTTTTTTTCTAAAATATCTAAATATCTGCACTCTCAAACTCTCAGCAGCTTATGATTCATAATATATATCTCAATAAACTTCATATATACTCATTTATCGTAAATTTTAAATTCATCAATTATCGCAAAATTTATTCACTTTTCTTCACACAGGTTCCTTCCAGTAGGTAAGGAAAAGCATTTCATTTTCACCTCACCTCTCCGTAAATTTGAATTTTACTGTTTGGAACAGAATTATACTTGAGTTTTACCAAGAGATTGAAAGTAGCCTCATTTACATGGGAAGAAACTTCTTCCAAAAACTTAATTGTAGAATGAAAATAGATAATAAGGTTGTAGTTTTTGTTTGAGCAACCTTTTTTGTGGTGAAGGATCATAAATAAAGGAAATATGGACGTACTGTTATAAATATTGATATAGGTGAAGGAAAAATGTTGAAATGTTGCTTGCATCACGTAACGTAGGTAGTCCTTTAGGAGAAATTGTCGTTAACCCCATTCGTCTCCCTCTGAGAATAAAGTAGCAATTTAGTTCCTGAATGGATGACTGTACAAAAGGTTGGAGCTTTCTTAATGCTGAAAACATTGCTGCCCTCCTTCTGATTGTATGTGCGAATAATTCAGTTTATCTACTCTTCATGAACTATCCAATATCGACCTTATCCTGTTAACCTTAGGCAAATGAATTGAAACATTTCTAGTCAATTTACAAATTACCAGAAAAATATAAAAAATTTGAATTAAATTCCAAAATTTTTCCAGAATGAAAGCATAGGAACGGAAAGCTCATATACTAGAATAAAATCTTCGTGTATTTATAAACAGTTTTGCATGCCGTAAAAGTAAAACATAATATTCAAAACAAGGAAAAACCTTGAGTTGAGAAAATTATGTTGTTCAATCTCCAGATGATCTCAATTTATTCAAGCTTTTATCCTCAACAGTAGTTGACGTCTCAAATTATCAACGCTTTAGTTGTCAAAGTGAAGGCAATATTGCCAGCAACCAAAAGTTTTTTTCTGAGAATCAATTGTTCCCACCGCCGAAAAGTGGCATGGATATTCACGGCACTAATTTTTTTTCTCATTTTTCAACTATTCGTTCGTTCATTGGCACTTTGTGACACAGGCTGTGAGGAGGTGGGTGGTGGGAGGAGAAGGAGAGAAGGTCGTTAGATTAGTAGAGGAAGGAGGAGGACGGTGAAGTGAAGAGAAAAAGATGATGGTGAAAAAAGTAAAAGGACCATTAGATGGTTGAAAGAACGTCTGACTACACGTGGCTGGCACTGTCGAGGTCGTTGAGCCATCTACAACAAGTGAAAGAAGATGATGGTAGAGAGGAGAAGAATAATAAGAGGTACAAGAAGTAGAGGTGGATGTTGTGGGGAAGAAGAGGTTCAAAAAGGAGAAGAAGGAGAGTTTGAAAAGGATGATGATAGGTGAGGAGAGTGCAACAACACAAAAAGAGACAACTATTGTTCTTTTACTCGTTTATCACACATTTGTAGCAAGACTTGCAATAAATTTACACTTGGCTGAATCTCGTTTGAAATAATGGGAAAGTTTCGTTTCTTTCGAACTGATTTTCTTTTGGTTATTGTGTCAACCTGTCAACGTACTTCTCACTCTACAGCGTGACGTGAACTATTGGAAAAATGGCTTTCAACGAGAGAATAAAAGTACTCGTGTACTGTTGATTTGATTCGTGTTCAGTAACTTGAAAATGTCAAATCTACATCTCAAAATAATTAACTCCTATATGTCTCATTTTCCCAGCTATCCATCCATTCTTAACAGTATTCTACAACAAATAATAATTCCGGAAATATATGCAACATCAAGAAATTAGAATTGTAGAACTTGCTATTGTAACACCAAGTCAAATTCTTTATATATTTTTTGTGAATGAATGAAATACCAAAAAATTGCCTAACGATTGCAGATAGAGAGAATATAATAAATTACCTCACATCACATATAATACAGAAAATATTCACAAATCTGTTTTTAGATATGTTGTCTATGTATCTTGTGCTTTGTATTGTGAATTGAAAATTGAATAAAGAATATTTATTTATATAATTCATATTAAACTTAAATCCTAGACTAACTGGTAGCAGAGTTTGTAGAGAAGCATTGTCTCTTCCTCAACTATGAAGAAACATTCAACATAACAAACACTTTGTTTTCCTTGATTGACCTATATCAACTCAGCAATTTCTGATGAACCTGCCATGCAACTTTACAAATTTCTTCTTCTTCAGCCTGCACTTTTTTTTTAGAAGCGTAGATAATTTATAAAATAGATGTTCCGCCAAGAAATTACCTACCCAACAACAGTAGCCCATTGTTTCTCCTTTTTTTAAACATATTTCTCGAACGCTTAAATTTGTCAATCAATCTTGCCTCCTCCTCCTTCTCCTTCTTTATCTGTTCCTCTCCCCTCAGCTAATTTTTCTCGTTGCTCTCTCGTCTCTTTCATCTATTTTTTGTGTGTGCACGTGGATTTCGGCGTCGCTCCGGCTAGCTAACGAACCATCTCTGGCCTTGGCTACAATTCGCACCGCATGCCAAAACCGTCTTCACTTCACATGTAATGCGTCAATTAGGCTAGACAACAAAATCCTGCTTTGCTATGCTACCTCCCTAAGCATACCAATCTATTGTGTTATCTACACAGTATAATCACTGTCATAGAATAACCAATCTATTTCCTAATATTTCCAATCTATTTCCATACTATAAACGTACATTCCCTCCATGATACTGTGGACTGCTGTCTTTAGTCTCACCTATTCAGTTATTGCGGATCCACGATTCTTGAGATAGACATTCTGGATTTTCGACTAGAGTGAAAAGTGAGATTCAAGATTCAAACTAGGTGGATTTCATAGAACAGCATGGTTTTCACACATTTTTCATCGTATTTTATAGTGGATATTTTGTGATTCGAGTCATTTATTTTATTTTATTTATTCATAGACAATAGATACAATACAGCTAAAAACAACAGGCATTCGCCCAAAACTGCTTTAAACCTTGTCACGTTATTTTTTATAATTAAATGACGATTAGCCTCCTGCTTGGCATCAATCGGTAGAGCATAAGAATATTTTAATAATTATAAAAATCTGGTCGTGGTTTTTACTAGGATATAGTCTCATAAAAAGCTTTATAGGTCCAGATATGAGCTTCCACAATAATACTGATAATTTATTTAAAAAAAATATATATAAAGCTTATATCCTACAGTATTGAGGAATAAAAATAAATCGTACACCATAAAATTTGATACATATATTAACAATATCTCAAAAAATAAATCAGAGCAAAAATATATAGAGCGACAGAAATATATAATATAACAAGAAACGAAATCAATAAAATATCACAGATTAATATTATTCTTTAAATTCTATAGCACGAAACGCTACCATGTGCTTTCATTTTTATGATCATATGCATTTATTTGCATGTAGCTTCGATATCAACTTGCTGATACTTGTCAACTTGGACGATTCTATTTAGAATCTAAATTTCTTAAGTCAGCATGATAAATTGACAAACTAGTAATCCAAATATATATATTAAATTCTATAGTTTCTAATAGATTTCTTTGTAATAAATATATTTTTTATCTCAGGGTGCGAGATTCGGCACCTGACGGAATAGATAGATCAATTCATCTAGTGAATCAGAGCTACATAAAATTATCGCAAATTATATTGTAGAAACTAATGATCATATAAATAATGTATTAACAGCCTAGATCTTAGTCTTCTTTGATTGATGGATCATTTGATATATGGATTGATTCGTTACTATCTAATAAAATACCTTTTATACTATATTTACTTGCGCAAGTATTTTTACCAAATTCTTAATTTATAAAAAACCCTTTCGACGAGCTAGCTTTGATTCTTATTTAATTTCGAAGCACTGAGGGCGCCCTATCACTATTTCAATATTTTTCACTCACGTGCCGGAATTTTCTATGAGCTGCTGGTGTCGATCCAAACTCCTGGTGGTCCTGGATTATTGTAGCCGGAGTCGTCTCTTCCAAGGGGTTAAAAAATTATTTAAAATGACTTTTGCTTTACATTAGCATCACAAAGTCTTATGAGAAAATTAGTAATTCAATTAACTTTAAATTATTAAAAGGTACAGTAAGGTATTGCGCTCTATAATTTTTGGTGACCTCTCATGGTGCTGGTTGGCAGGCAAGTGGGGAGTTCTCTCTTCTCTCATTCACAATTTTCATTTCCGATTTCTAAATTTACATGAAATTTAAATACTCTGTTCCTCCGCCATTCATGGCTCAAATAGACCGTACCAAACTATTAAACTATTACTTATGTTACATCTTTAATAATTTATTTGCCTTCGGGCCGTATCCAAAATATAAACTGTACAACAATATTTTATCCCAGTATATCTCATCCAATATTAATTCTTGTTAATAATGATGATCAATTCTATAACAGATACATTTTATTCAAGAACCTTTACCCTATCATGATTTAAATTTTTGTATTTAAATCATGATTTTAATTTATTTTTCTACATAGCTTACAAGCTATAGCTTATATAGCTATTTGGCAACGGCGAGGAGTAATTCTTCTTTTTCAATGAAAGAAAAGGCTTGCAAACCAATGTTAAACAAATGCTGACTTCATAGCGTGACTCTCACTATGGAGTAGATTGAAATGTGCTTGATTTTCTGTGCATATCGATATGCTATTAATTATTCGATCGATGATCAACAATGAATGATGAACATTATTGATCATCATTGTCAATGATGATCAACAATGTTGGAATGATCTGGAATGATCGACATTGTTGGATGTTCAACAATGAATGAAATGGATAAATGATTAGATCAAATTATTCAAGTAAAATTCATCACAATGAAGCATTTAAGAAGTAGGTATACCGGAGAAAGATAAGATTTCAGTTGAGAAAATTATAAGAATGGCAAAAAATGTACAAATTATTTAACAATTCATTTCCGATAGTGGTAATTTATTTTCAAAGTATGGTGTTCTTTGATTCATCTTCAATGCTCAATATCGGGGCACCGAGCTTCGCTCGTTATTTATTTATTGACTTTTGATAAACCGAAAACAATTCTTTAAAATGATTGGGGAAGTACTAACAGGCACAGCCCAAAACTTTTTCTTTCCCGAATTTTGATTTATACACTATAAATAGTCCAGAAAGTAGGTTATGTTCCATACACTTGAATTCAGGTTCAATTTTCTGTTCAAACGTTTGAAAACAAAAAAAATTATAATTTAGATTATACAAACCAAATTCAATGACAAAATAACACTCACTAATCACTTGAAATTGTCAAATAATGATCAACATTGAAAATTATGATATACTCTAGTTTAGGAGGATTATCATGTCATGTCATCAAATCAGATTATGTTGATCAAACCAATTAAAAATTGTCTAGCTAGATAAAATTTCTCGCTGATTGATTATGATTACACAGCTGGAAATAATTCTGTCTCTCTCCCACACAGGCACACGCATCTTCTGTTATTGAGAGACGACGAAATTATCATCTGTTTTCCAAGGATTAATTATCCTTTTAATGTCGTTCAGCGAGTTTTCCAAAGAATGAGACCTAGTGCAATGGAATCTTTATATCATAAACCTACTATGTTCCAAATTTTGTGAAAATCGTTAGAGCCGTTCTCGTGATCCGTAAAACATAAATAACCAGATATATTAATACAGAAATTGCTCGCTTAATATAATAGGATTCATAAACTGAGATGGGTAGGAAGAGGTGGATCAAAGGAAGTTGGAAATGGAACTCAACTTGGAAGAGTATAGGGTGATTTATTTATCAACATTCAATTCAAATGTATAAAAATTAAATATGATTATATAATGCAGAAAAAGATACAGTAACTCCTCCCACTATAACCTATGTACAAACCAAGGATTTATTGAGCATCATCCTCGGCCAAAAACAAGCAAAAAGATTTCAAAGTAGAGAGAACAGGGAATGGATTGATTGATGCCTTTATCAAGAGCGGAGTTACGACTCCAGTACTTCTTCACCACAAAAAACAAGCAGGAATAGTAGAAAGTAACTACTGTTTCTTTTTCAGTAAATTAGGACTCCACCGTACAAAACAAACAGGAATAGTAGAAAGAAACTTCTGTTTATTTTTCAGTAAATGAGTCCACACCCGCAATTGAATGGTGATAGTTGAACGCAGAATAAAGTCGACTATCTAGTGAGGGAGTGGGATAGAGCCTTTGCCCGGGTGAGAAACGGCGCCTATTCGATACTGGGACGGAGGACGAAGGATTGAGGATTGGCAACACTGGCAGACACGTGGTGGGTAAATAGGCCGCCGCCTGATAAGGGGTGTGCGAGAAGGGGGTGGCTGTGACGTCACAGCTAGCACGTGGACAACCCTTAACCACCCTACCCCGTTTTTTAGGCCTGTCTGGGCCACCGCACTGCAGGCTGACCCCTCCACCCCCCATTAACAACCCCCCTTGCCCCGTGTACCACCAACACCCATCTCCTTACAGGGTCCATGTGAATTTGTGAAAATTGCCCTGCATTAGATTAGGTTGGTATGAGAGAATAAGGCTGTGCCAGAGCTATAATATGATGTGTGTTGGAATATTAAGTTGAAGGTGGAAAGATTAATTTATATGATATTTGTAAGTTATGCATTGTTTAATTCATTTGGATCAAATAGCGACTAGCAATCTATTTTGCTTTTCATATTATTTGGTCTATTCGTTTTTTAATTCAATTTTATTCTGTTACATTTTATTCATATAATGTTGTAAGAGGAAAAAATATTAATTGCTGTTTGTGACGAAATCAAAATTTATTATAGTACTCTCTTGACATTTTTTCGTTTCATCTGCTTGCCTTTTTATTCAGTCTCATTCTCTTATAAACAGTCATGATCTAAGATGTGAATCCAGTTTTTGTTTTTATAATATTGTAGAATCGTAGAGAAATGTGGATAGTTACCCTTATAGCTTCTATTTGAACCATTCAAACATATTGATATCAATCATCAATAATAACTTTAAGTTAATCGTGAAGAAAATAAGTTTCTGGCTTGGTATGCCTCTGGTCTCATAGTTGTAAGGGAATATCACATCTACTTACTTATGTAGGGGAATTTGCAAGATATCATCTCCTCCTCTTGTAATAATTATGTACATTTCTCATGAAAGTGAAAGACTCTCCTAAGTAAGTTGGTGTGTTCTAATACGTAGGCAACAGATCAGTTATTCTGTATGAATAATACAGATTAGGTATTCTTTTATTCTATCATTAGCTTTTATGAAGCTTGTTGATTATATGATTGGAGTAACATGGTCATCATATTTCAAATCAAAAATAAATCTAATCATGAAAAACTGAGTGTCATTTCGCCTTTATAAATCATATAGATGTATTGATTTTCACTGACTATACACCCTAATTGGCAGTGTCTTATGCTGATTGGCCTTGTGACTGCTCAGAGCATTAACAGAGCTTAAACGTTTGGGTGCTCCTAATTAATAAAACCTTACGTGAATTTCAGCATTTTATTTTTTTTATAATTTTTCGTGGAATTAATAAAATATAATAAAAATATGCATTGTTCTCTTGGAAAATATGTATACAGTTCATTAGCTATGATAAGAATATAACTTGATATAAAAGTAAAGATTTGAGACAATAGTTCATGCTGTAGTATTGAGTGTCAACACATGAGACTCCCAATTCATTGCGTGTCCTCTCTTCTCCTTTTCATTTGAACAATAGAATCAATCTCTTATCAAGTTGCGGTCGTTAGCTGGATCAATTTTTTACGGTCGCTGGAAGGATGACACCCTGATTACGACCAATAAGGATTTGGATTTTGACTAGGCCAGGAATGAAACAAGGAATTCTAGCGTTGAAGAGAGATGTCAATCGAGTTTGTCAACATAACACATGTAGCGATGTGGTGATCGTTTTCATTCATTCCTATGTGTTTCTCTATGAGAATTTCGTTATCAAATCTTTCTTTACCACTACCGTTTACCCAATGTTGGTACTCGTGTTCCAATGGAAGGACTCATCGGCTTTACAATGAATTATTAAAAATGCAGGTACTACAAACGAATTCAGATTACAAATTATGGCAATAAGAGGTTTAGTAAGAATTAAGTTAACATATTTTCAAACAAATCCCTTCATTCCATGATTTTTTCATGCTAAAATTCTCATAGAAAGAAATTCTATTTGCTATAACGCCATGTATCTCACTCTCAATTCTCTGAAGATGTAAAATGTTTTAACCAGAAAATGAGTTATTTCTTCATAAGATTTGGAATACTAGTAACAGAGAAGAAAAACCCAACTAAATCCATTAAAAAACGATTCTCGTTCGGTTTTTTATAATTTTCTAGAGTTTTTCTATTTTCAGATGATTCTTCAAGATTTCACTTCAGTGATCTCTTCCTGAAATTTGTCGGGTTCCAAGCTTCAAAGTAATTCCTCCAGTTAGGAACAAACCCAATTTCACTTTTGTAACCTGTTAGCTGTTATGTCTTGTAATGACTTGGAAAGGATTGGTTGGTTAAAAACGATAGCTGTTAACTTGTCAGTGAAACAGTGCACTGCACAGCCTTGACCAAGTTTGCAAGGTAGAGCTGTGAGCCTGTGGTTCAGTACTGTAGTCGAAAAGTGCATTTTGAGCACACATAGAAAGTGAGTTCGAGTTAAACACTAATGTTGAACTTTTACATTTTGTGAGAATGACTCATAATTTGGTATGACGTTTCTTGACTAGATCAATGTATTTCTAATTGATCATAAATATAGACAAACGTTTTATATTATCAAGAATGAGAAATATAAATGAAAAAAAATACAAATAATTTCTACTACTTCCCAATTGTCTCCCACGAACTTTTGCTGGAGTTGTAGGCAAGTCAGTTTTCAGTTGTAAATACCATTTTTTAAGACTTTATCTCATACTTGGTAGTGCACTTACACCAGCCGTGATCATTGATTTTCGATCAGTTAGAAAATATCGCTGCTCTTGGGTAAAAATTGATCCTACCTGGTGCAAGCTACCATGAGTTCTGTGAAAGGCTTCTACCGTACTCGGATTAGCCAAACTATTGAATTTAAATTGAAATATCTAAACAAGGATACAAATTCCGGTTTCAATTCTAAATTTCCCTCATCTTGTAAATAATAGAAGCAATTCACTGTCTGTGATTAAGAGAACAAGTCCAGTAGAAAAATCATATAACTTGTTAAAAATTGGCAAGCTTGTTGTATTTAGTGCAAAAAACAACTACAGTGTAATAACAATAGTTGTTTTTGGAGAATGTTGTAGGAATAGGAGACAAGTAGTCCGAGTATTGGTTGTCGGGGAAGTTTTTGTGGTAGTTCGAAGGGGGGGGGATGGAACTGAAAAGCCAAAGCAGGGCAAGCAGTCGAGTAAACAAGCAGTGAAAGCATGAATGGGTGGGGTGAGGTGGGGTCGTGGGTGAAAGGGGCGCTTCCTTTCACCGAATCACCCCTCACAGTTAGGGGGGCACAGTCTGAAAACCCCCAGCAGCTCCCTTTCCCCCGCGACATACAGGGGTCGATACGACGTTGACCCCCTACGTCTGCACGTGTACAATCCCTCCATCCCTTCCCTCGGGAACATGATGGGATGAGAGAGTTCTGTCTGCCTGACCCAGACTCTAGACTCCCTTCCTCTCGTTCCTTCAACCCCAAGTCTCTCTCTGGGTCTCCTCTTCTTTCAGCTCCTTTCTCCCGGTTTTGCTTTTTCTTTCCCAATCCCTTTCTCCGTCCTCCTCTTTATCTCCGCTCGCTCTTTTCACACACGACTTGAAGAAACTGCTGAGCACAAAACACAATCCGTGACGCCAGTTTTTCAACCCTGTCCCTTCTCCTTCTTCTCCATCATCCTATAATCCGAATGACGACCCAATTCGCTCTTTACATGGAAACACTGTACGACTTTTCCTCTCCTTGTATCGTTTTCTTCCTGCCCTATTTCATTCCTCATTCTATCGTTTCCATCTTTTGTCAATGCATGTACAATCTTTCTCTCCCTCATCTACTTTCTTCCATCTCTACCAACACTTTCATCTTCCTCTTACATTCCTTCCTTTTCAAATGGGATATTATACAGTATACACCATCTCTTATTTTCTTATTTTCATCCCCATATAGTTTTCTTCCCCTCTCACACTCTTGAATTCCCTGTCTATCTACCTTTTCCTCTGTTACGTCTCCCTAATCTTTATCCTCTTTCTCATTTCCTCTATATATGGTTTTTAATTCATTTTCTGTTTTGTTTTGCAGTTGTTTTTCATAAGCTTGTAAGGTATCTCACAATCTCTCTCACTCTCACTTACATACACTTATTTTGTGCCCTGAACAAAACAAGTAAACTCTCTGTAAACGTAAACTCTCTCTAGCACCTCTCATTCTTTTCTGCGTGGTTTTTCCGTAAATTTGACTGAAAATATGCTTGTAAGAGTTGGTCCACGCTACTGTACTAGTTGGCAAGCTGACTCCTCTCACTAAGAACTGTACCCAGGTGATAGAGCGTATCAGGTTATCAACTGGATACCAAAACTACTCCATTTTTCTGGTAAACGCACAAAAACTGAGAGAATTTTGATTATGAGTGTAGTTTTCAGGCAATATTCCAAAACAATATTCAACTCCTATTGGACATTTCAGAGACCCAAACTGAACATTTGTGCAAAATCACACGATTCTTGCTAAATCGTTTAAAACTGTAGAAATTGCAAATGAATTCAAATAGGTAGGAGGTGCTCTTTAGGCTGTCAGAATTGAAGCCTGAATTGCAGAATAAGATTCTCGTATCATTTAGTGCTATCCAGTGCTATCCACAGAATTAAGGGTTAGAATAAGGTGACATGGAGCATAAAACAGGTTGCATTCTTTGACTAAATAGCACTACATGCTACGGGACTATGCAATTCAGGCTCACTGCTCAAAGAGCACCTCATACCTATTGGAATACATTTGAAATTCTCACATCTCCGGACCATTCATAAAAAATAGTGATATTTTGTAATGAGAATAGGTGACAAGTTGCATTATGTGGCGTAGTAGAACAGTACATCAATTCTGTTGCCAGCACGTATACAGGTGTTCTCTCCTCTTTTGGTGTGAAGTTCGCCTGAAATAAAATGTCAGTCATCGGGTGTAACCATCATTGGTCTTAGTCACTTTTCACGTGCAGTGCGAGTGATTAGTAAAGAAACTGATGAGTATTTTCGGTGCGCTAATGAACGGATGAGGCAAGAGATACGTTGCTTGTTGACAAGCGTTGCACACCCGGGTGTCTGTCGTTAACATTCCTGCACTTCAATTATTCGTGGTGATGATTGCCATTGGAAATAGGGCGCATGCCAATCGATCCACTGATGTCACCAGTAATGCAGTGTAACTGGATGAGTATTCAAACTGCAGCCTCACCAGTAATGCTAGCAAATTCAGAATCGATCATAAATACTCTCGATGTTCGTTGAACTTGATCTTGGTGGATTGAGAGAACATACATGAATAAGATGCGTTATTTCATTTGAATGCAAGCACAAATCATATGATACAATGATTGGGAGAAGACAACCGGCTCAATCACAAAACTCTATTTTTCCAGAATTTTGATTAATAATAATTATAATTCTGAAATCTGGAATGGATTATTTTGCTCACTTGAATTATGCTCTATTTTCCTCCATTCACTTGAAGATGGAAAACTGAAGTTACAGGGAATTTGGATTTGGAAAATCATCGAAACTCAAATTTTCGTTACATTGTTAATTCTAACTTCATGTCCATAAATTGTTTACAGTATTGAAAATGTATTAGAATAAGGGCATGTAGTGTACAGATAACAGAATTGATTCCTAGTAATTATATTCTAGTCCAATTGTGTGGAGATGTTTCCTGAAGTGGCCGTGTCCAGTGGCCGTGTCCAGTGGCCGTGTCCAGTGTCCGTGTCATCTCCACACAATTGGACTCATAAATGAATGTCAGATGTGTAGGCTATGTAATCAGTCTGAAGAGACTGCCAAACATATCATACTGGATTGCGAAAGACTAGGGGCTATAGTGAAGCCCACGTAATAATGGCAGTGTTCGATTAGCAATTGTATTGCTATCCTTGTCTATCACTCAACAAAGCGGATAGCGCTATCTCTTTCTCGCTTTGCTCTGTTGCCAGATTGTTTTTAGCAATGTAAAACTATAATTAATTAACAAAATGTTCAATCTTGATTATTTAAATTCATTATGAAATCATTGAAAAATATAATTTCTTGTTTGATAAAATATAATTGATTATTTTAAACGAGAATGAACAGTTAATATTACATCAATAAACCGGTATCAGTTACCCTCCTTAGAAGGCATTGACAAGACAGAGGATCGGCAACGTTGTTCTCCTATCTCTATTCCTTGTTCTCCACTGCCATTATAACGTGAACCTTACTTTAGGAGAAGGACTCTGTTTGGCTGCAAGCAACAAGGTGATGAATGGGATGTTAGTATAGGGAAAAAACTCCTGGATCTTGTAAAGGACACAGGTATTGGTTTGTCCAACTAACATACTAGGGACACACAATAAGCTTCGGTTGACGTGTGACGTTCTTTTTATTCAACCTTTGATCCTTGAATCTTCGTCCCTTCAAAAACATAACATTGTAATTATATCATCATATAAACTGATTGTAACGAAACATTTTTGTCTAGTAGTTTTAATATGATATGTTAATGTATTCAATAAAGTAGTTCAATCTGATAGTATTACTGTATGTTGTTGAAATGTAGTTCCTATAGAATAATATGTTGAGATTCTCTGTGAACAAATTGATTTCTCATGGGTGCCAGCGATTCACACATACTTGTCGAGAATTGCAGTCTCACACTCTTCTAGAATCTTCACTCTACTCTCTACTCAATCTAGACAGACGAAGCACTCTACATTAGCCTAGATTCTATGCTGTATAATCCTGACAGGCGTTGGTTCTCACTATGCAGTAGGATGGCTGGCAAATAGCTTTTCTTGCAGATTCGTTTCAGCTCTCCAACATGAATTGGCAAAAGGGTGGTGGTGGTTAAGTAGGGGGAGAGGGAGAGAATGTTGCTAGCTAGTGCCGATGAGGGTTGATAATGCGAAATTGCAGCACCTCGTCTACATTTTATTGTTGAGTAATGGAAGTAGATTGCAAACTATCAATCGCCTGTGGGGAAGGGGGGAGGAGGATGGTTGAATAGTGCTTCCAGAGATGGAAATGCTGAAATGCGATTTGAGCCCTTTCTGAATCCAGGAAATTATATGGGGTCTGCTCGTCGGAGAATTGTAGGGCACCCTAGAAGGGCGATGAAAGATTCAGACGAATTGAAGTGATTCCATTCTTTCCCTTCTGCCCTCTCTTCCCTTTTTCGTCTCCCTCAACTTTTTCTCCGACAATCCCTTCATCAGCGCTCAGCGCTGCATCCGTCCGCCAGTCTAAAGGAGACGCGTGAATATTTTGCCAAACGGAAATTGTTTCCTAACGTTGTTATGGCTTAACTATTCGTTATTTTACATTCCCCTAGTTGCCGTCTAATGTAAAAAGTTGAGTGATTTTACAATAAGTTTATGATCTTCTAATTCCAAAGTAAAGAATTGACATTACAATATTCCTGATTGTGAAACCACTTGAATTTTTATACACGTCGACAACTAGAGATCAGGAGGGAGTGGAAAATAACGAATAGTTAAGGCTGTGCAAAGGCTAAAAATAAACTTTCTACTGAGAAAACTTTTCATTTTGATAGCTTGATGATATACGAATCGAAAAACTTGGAAAAATATCACGAGTAGAAAGTTTATTTTTAGCCTTTGCACAGCCTTAAGCCATGACAAAGCTATAGAACAGTTTTCCCTTTTCAAGATATATTATATCAGTCAAAGATATCACATGAGACGTATTACCATGTTTATTTTGAAATACTCATATTCAATTAGAAATACTTCTGATTTGATAATTGATTTTCACTTTTTCACTCTCAGCTACAACTCTTTACACCTTCCCTATCCATTTTCAGGCGCATACATTCTAAATAATACAGTTTCATCCTTGAAAACTTCCTGTTCAAGAGTGGATCTTATCACCAAAAATCCATGAAGACTAGGAGTCAATGCTGTGTAATATAAATTTCACTTTGAATGTAAGGTTTGTGGAATTTTAATGTTATTAATTATGGAGAATCTAGAAAGAAAATTCAATTCACTTTTCCTTATGGGCCACTACAATTGTTACACATTGCAATGGAATAGGAATTCTCTTTCATAGGGTACCCTTTTTATCTCGGATCTTGGACTACTCTTGAATAAAAATCAATGTACCCTTTTTAAAATTGTTTAGTTACAACATGTTTCGGCTATATGATGCAATGTTCAAATCTTGGTCTCCATTATCAAGTCATTTTTCAAGTCTTGATAATGGCATCATATAGCCGAAACATGTTGTAACTATGTTTTATAAATCCACCACTACATAATTCAACTACTCATAATAATTTTGTTTAGAAATGGTTATAAGTTGAACAGGTTGTTGTGAATTAAAAACAATGAAAAAGGGTACTCAAGAATTTTCAATGTGCTGCTTTCCACCTGTGAAATTTGCATATATACACAGCCTCACATTCTGTCATGGTAAAGATTACTCCCAGACCCATTCTCTATATCATTTCATCTTTTAATTCATGATTACAACTCCCAGGAATTACAGGTATCATGTATCATACAGATGGATAGGATAGCATTCAACATTTACAGGATTATCCCAGTCGAATCCATCATGGAGAATTACAAGAGGAATATTTGAACAAAGGAATCAATTTGAGTATAATCAGTGGTGAAAACTCTGTTTCGTGAAAATTTTAATTTTCCATTTCTGGGAATATCAATTCAAAGCAGCCTTTTATATTATTGTTCATTTATTCTTTTCGGAGTAATGTCGATTCGAAGAATTTTTCATTTTGATGAACATGTTCATCCTTTACTTATCAGTAACATTCAACATTATCCACTCCGAAAAATGATTAAGTTTCGTTGAATAATATTGATTTTGCAACTCAGTGAATCTCAATATAGGAGTGGGAGAATATTTGCAGAGTGAAAAATGAGAGAATATGCTGATTGTTCAACTGGTACTATTTCTTCTCTAATATTCGTTTTTATAATAATTCATGAATATTCATTTTAAATTCATTCTGTGTAATAGTAGTAAGTAATATATTTTTCTCTTTTTTCAGGTAAGTTCTCTATCCCATCAACACAATTCAAATGAATTTATAGGTGAGTAGTGATAGTTGAAAATCATCATATATAATCGGATACTATTCAGTACTATAAAACTATTAATACATTGCATAAAACTAATATAATAATTGATCTATTTAGGCTGAATTATATTTAGATTATCGTCATTGTACCAAATAGTTTTCAAACAAACAATGATTGGAATACAACTTATATAGTTTGTTGATTCCATTTTCAATTGTTTTAATTCTAACCCAATTTTCGACATGTAGCCAAACAAAAGTCTCCTACATGATATAACGGTAACGGTTCCAGGTCACCTCCAAGTTCATATTGATAATTCATCAGTATTTGACTATAATACATGATAGGCTACTTACTGATACACTACAGTATATGTGTTCTGTTTTTGAAAGATTGTTTGAGATCAATCCACTCAATCAGCTTCAAACGTTTGTTTGGTAAGAAGCTTTTCATTTGGTTTTGTCTACATTTAGTTTTTTTGGCTACAGCTTTTCAGCACTGAACCTCGAGATACTAAATTCAGAGATTTACAAGCCTTCAGTAGTTCAGTTTCCTTATTAATAATTTTCCCGATATCATCTATTTCAAGTTGAGATATGATGATGAGGAAACTCAAAGTAATATCTTGTTCATAATAATGGAATTATTGAAACTCTCCTTGGAAATCTATCACAATATAGCCTTCAGTCCTTTAAAAAGAAACATGAAATCCTACTTAGATGAGAAAAATTGACAAAATTCTTGGAAATACTGTGAAAACCCCCGTCCTTCAAGAGGATGTTGATGCTGTATTTGCTAATTACTTACTACCTTGAAAAACGAGAGTAGGGCTCCTGGTGTAGCCCGGAGCTGGATGCAAGAGATGCCTGTTTTAACCACGTTGTTACTACCCTGCCGATCGAGAAAGCAGGGTATCGTTTTCCCCGACATTATTAACAGCCTCCTGTAATTGATAGTGAGAGTACCCTCAACCCCTTTATAAATAACTTCATTACTCATACAGGCTGTATTGCTAACACTCCTCATTCGGAGCCGGAGGTCATTTTCCCTTCCTTGTCCTTTCCTTCTTCTTCGCCTATGTTCTCTCCTTTTTCACCAAGCACCAAGATAAGCCCTTAATACCTGCCATCATTATCTTCCACCTCAAACACGATATCTTTTGTGAAATTTTGTGCTCGAAACTTTTTTACTTACTCCTTTCTTACATATTTTACAGACGCTGATTGTTAGATCATCCAAAGTTCAGAAAGATATTAAACAATGCTTAACCCACGCAATTTCCCCTTCTCATACCTTGAATTAACGATAACATCTTTGTAGACGGATTAATCAAATTCGAGCTTAACAATTCCGGATTAGAGATAATTTGTGTTTTCTGGTTTAGGAAGTTACCAAAACTTGTATGTTTCGTGGCTGCTGATTAATCCTTAGGAAGGCTTGAGGTAAGGACGGATGATACAATGGATTTTTAAGATCCTAAACTTCTTCAGCATTGAAGCTCAGTAAGCTAATACGCATTCTGATCTTATAAAATATGTCAAAACTTTGTCGGAAAATCTTTGTGAACTTTGTAGGTTATTTACAGTATGAATTGAATGAATAATATAGCTTTTAGTGGTTTCAAGAAGTTTTTTCCGTTTAAAATTATCGACGATTAAGATAGTCGGAGGAAGAAGGCTAATGAAGAAATGAATACATGTGCAAAGTAGCAACCGACTACCTACTTATGTACGCCGTAAATGGGGTGAACTAGATTTGTGATTTCCTTGAACCATAAGGCTCATGATGCTATAAGGGGACTATCATTTTGATTAGATTTGATTAGTCTATTTGAATTTAGCAATTCAGTTCTGTTGGCCAGGAGTTTTATGTAGTGAAAACTTTCTGGCTATTAACAAATCTGGAGTTTTATGTAGTGAAAAATTTCTGACTATTAGCAAATCTGCATAATACTTATATTTCCACCACCATTCATCAATTCAGTCTGGTGGCTCATTCCGTGATTGCAGCCAATATTCGCGTCTGAATATTCATCCAATAATTTGTTGAAAGTCGATTTGAATTTTAAAGAGTACCGCGCGTCATCCTGTAAGCGGAGCACTTCGACCTAATGATATTTCAACGTATATTTCCGAGTGAATGGCCGGAAATAGTAACAGCTTGTAATAAACTCAGTTCCAGTCTTTTTAAGTGCGCCGAAACCCATCACACCTGTCTTCGAGAACAGTTGGATTAATAAGCAAAGACAAAATAGTCAATATAAGTCACAATAGTCTTCGACTAGAATACATATTGTAGCTCTAACCTATCTATATAGTATGTGACAGATGTCTATCTGGTGTTGAAGTGGTCCTCCCTATCATCTGTTGCTTATGCTCAGGAATTAACATAATATTATTCAAATTGCATTCGAAACAAAGACATTTCTGTCCAGGGAAGATAATCATTACTCATGGTTAGTCACCTATTAGGGCTTATTCTTGGATCTACTATGGGATGGCATCTGTAGTTCAAATAGCGGGTGCTTGACAATATCACTTTGCTGCTTGCCTGGGGTGTGATCAAAAGTGACCAATCACCAGTTTTCTGTGAGTTTGCTCAGACAAGTCACAATCTCAAGACTGTCACATACAATATACGGTGATAACCATGCATAATGTAGGGTGATTATTTTCCATAATATTTAAGTCTCTAATCAAAAATATATATTATATTATGGAGTATTTTTATTATTATTTCCGTTGACTAATTTTATTCTCATTAGTATATTAACTGGAAAATGCATTACAACTCGTATATTCCATGGCTAAATTTATCGTAAAATTATGTAGATGTACAGTATTGTGAAAATATTTCTATTTGAATGATAATATTAACAATAGTATGAATAAATGGAAATTGTGAAAGTTACTTGAAGTATGCAAGAGCTTATACTTCGTCTATGATATAATGTAGTAGTGGAAATATCTTGAAAATTCTATAGTAATCCACATAAATATCAATCCAAATACATTCTTAGACAAATTATTGCGATTCAGGAACCTAATTTCTCTATCACAGCTCAATTTTAATACATTCGTCTATATAAATTCACCGATCAATGAAATGGTTATTTTATCATTACATTGGCATAATAAACTATCAATTCAACGTTTAAAAATTACACTAGACATTCTACAGTTGAACAGGCTGAATAACCAGGAAAGTTGATACGAACGGAACTTTGAACTCGAATGAAGTGCATTAAACTTGGAGGAGTACTATTTATATTAATGCACTATTCCAACTGCATATCAAGTAACGCGAGTTTGAATTGATTTTATTTCCTCGGCGGATGTGATAATTTTGCTGATGAATTTCTGTATTCCAACAACAAGAGCATGCAAGCGAAACAGTGTTTGTTGAACCACGTTTTGCTACAAAGTTTCAAATCAACTGGGAATCAAGTTGCACGTAATAAACCATTTTCAGTTGTTGAGACTTGATGTTACTTGAAATTCAGCATTGTTCCCGATCTCCCAACACCGTTTAGCTTCAACCTCCTGTTTATGGTTGAGTTTGAGCTCTGGGGATGGCGGATAATTGTGCATTCCCGGAGTACTCGTGGAAGAATTATAATATTACACTGAGAGACTTCTATGAATCATGCAGATTTGTTGATTCCATTCTCAGAGATGCTAGTATTCAGTGTGGATTCCAAGAATGCAAAAAGCTATTCCATGATGAATAATTTATTGGAAAGTCAGAGTTGAAAGTTTGCAATGTATTGGAAATTCATTCCTCTTGCTGTAGAAAGAACACTCAACGTAGAAACTCACTCTCTACTCAACAAAGTTGATATTTTTCATCATATATTGCTTGTCTTCATATAAAGTACAAAGACGACCTTCTAACGGCATCATACACTATTCACACAAACATGCATGACATTGAACATGTTTTGCAAGCTGTGAACAGAATGTGAGTCTTACGGATCCCCGGGAACTATCTGAAATACTCGTATGCTGCTCATATAACTATGATAAAACCTATAAATTATTCAATGTGATATTCAATGATATGAAACAAATTGATTTAATTGATTAGAATATTTTCCTAAATATAGAAGGTTGGATGTATCATGTGATGTACACTGAATCAGTTAACTACACTTCTATCTCCACTACTCTTCAGCCTCCAGTATATTCAGTATACTACCTCCTAATGTAGTTTTGAACTTGAAAAATCAACAATTTGTGAAACCAAAGTTAAATGTCACATTTTGATAAATATGAATTTATAAAAATGCATTCTAAATTTTTTAAGTTGGAAGTTATTGACAAAATGACGTAGCCAAGTGGGCTGAATCGTCGCAACATCAATAATTCGATTGTGAGGCTATGAATAGATATGAATAGAGATGTTAAATCATGAGAATAATTATTATGAGTAATGTATGTTTATTGTGGAATCAATCAAACTCGTTCGCTCGTGTGTTGTAGTTCCCCACACACATTTTACTGTTGTATTTCACATGAATACTCTCACGTGAATCGGCATTTAGTTCAGCTATTTCGTGATTGAGTGTGTGTCTCTTTCGTGTGTTGTTGGTTCGTAGTGAGTTCCTGTAACAAGACCTCCAAATTACTAATATATTGGATTCACACGCGATTCTGTACGATTTGATTGATGGTTCGGTATGCCAATCGCGCGCTAGAGAACAGAGCCAAATTGACAAGTCGTCATCAAATCAACCATCCAATCAAACTAGCATGAAACCTCACGTGAAAAAGTCGGCGGTAAATTGGGACGAAATTCAAATGGATATTGGAGAGTGGCTTTTGATGGTGATGCTAGAAGCTTCAAATTAAATCTGATGAGACTTGTCATCGTCATTTAGAACAAAGCTACTGTGCTAGGCTCACAAACCTAGGACAGGAACGTAGTAATCATACATTCCAGTTACAGGCTGGATTCAGCTGTAATTTACACGCATTCATATGACACCACCATAACTAGGAGAACAATGTTAGGAATATATACATGTATTCATATGGCCCCACCACGACTTGGTAGAAGAATGTATAGCATAGGCAACTCCCATTCCTTTTCACGCAACAAATTGCTCTAATTAGCACCACACACTGCCTGAGGCATGAATTAAATTCCATCACATACAAAATACACATTAACTCAGTGTAGTTTGGTTATTAATATTAGATACATAAATGGAGTATGAAGTTTGCTGTAACAAAACGGTGAACTTTGGTGTGTGTGTCTGTGTGTACGATTTTGTATGTACTCTTGTTGAGGCTCTCACATTTTTGATGCCGACAAAAATACGCATGAGGAATACAATATTGAGATATTGGTTTTACAAGATATGGCTGTACAGAGTGAGTCATTTGTATGGGAATCCTTCAATAAGTTGAAGACAGTTGTAGGTATAATACTGTAACTTTCAGGATAAGTTATTGGTCGAATACTCCACCTTTTGACGTAAAACTGAATTTCAACCACTCATAAGGGGGTGACTTAGGGGTTGTAACTCAAACATTTTAAATGTAAACACCAATTGTGTGGTACATAATTTTAAAGGCCAAGAAAGATGGCATCAATAAAATTGTTCTATGATATTTCTATCCAAAATGGCGACTGATTGAAGTTTTAGTTTTTAAAGAAATGAGGGGTTGTAACTCAAACATTTTCAATGTAAACACCCATTCTGTGGTACATCATTTTGATGGCCTTTTCAAAACAAGAATGATGACATCAATAAAAATGTTCCATGATAGTTTGAGATGATGTTGAAAATCAGTTGTACTTTAAAAGGTAAAGTATTTGACCAATAACTATCCTGAAAGTTACAGTATTATATCCACAACAGTCTTCAATTTATTGAAGGGTTCCCATACATATGACTCACTCTGTATATCCATATTATGTATTAGAATATTGTTGTTGATTTCGAATTGGTTTAATACATTGTATTTATCACACATGCAAGGAATAGATTGAGATTGAATTACTCTCATTCAGACGCTAGTGGATAGTGAACAGGGCTGGGATGGATCCTACGTTGAAGCAAAACTCAAAAATGATATATATCATTCAGAAATATAATATCATAATATGAAGTGATACTATACTCATTTTGTGATATTTCCCACTAAAATTTCACCAATTGATTCATATATGAAACGAAGAGGTTTTTAAAGCTATCAGTCATGGAATAAATGTGTGTTGAACTTTGGGACATTATTTATACTTTTATTTATCAATTTATTCTTTCATGGGAACACACATTATAGAAATTATTATGGGGATGATAATATATAAGATATATTATCTTAAGATTATATTTAGATAAGGAACAATATCGAAATTCATGGTATTCCTTCAACTAACCATGAAAATATTCATGAAATCATCGCATCAACAGCTAAAGCTCTTAAAATCAGCCACCAGCAAACAGATATTAACGCCGCTCATCGACTTCCAGCAGGAAATAAAGAAATTCCTTCTTTAATTGTATCATTTCGCACTAGAGAGATAAAGAATAATTGGATGAAGTGTTATAAAGTTTTTCGTGAGGAATTGAAAAAATCTAAAAACGACCCTAAAGCTAATCTTCGAACCATCAACATAAATAGAAATCTCTAAATATGAAAAAAAAATTAATCATAAGAAAAAACCACTGAAACCATGGATCACGCTGGGCTTGATAGAGTCTATTAATGAAAGAGATAAAATTGCCAAGCAACTAAAAAAGGAACCTTTCAATACTAACTTGAAAAATAAATTCAGGACATATAGGAACCTACTGAATAATCTTATAAATCGTACAAAGGATGATTATTATAAAACTAAAATTAACGAATGTGGGAATAATGCAAAAAAATTATGGTCTTACATAAATGAACTACTAGATAGAAAAAGGAAAGAAAATGAAATAAAATTAAATGCACATGAATTAAATAAATACTTTGTAAATGTTGGTAAAACTTATGCTGATAGGATACCTAAATATACCAGCCAGTCCGCTTATGAATTCAAATATAAGAAAAATAACTCGAGATTGACCGACTCTTTTGTCTTGCAACCGGTAAATGAAATTCAAATAAAAAGTGCCATACTCAGTCTGAAAAATAATACATGTCCAGGTATTGATGGTATAAATAGTAAAACTTTAAAAATAGTAGCCGATTTCATTGCCTATCCTTTCACATCAATTATAAATAAATGTTTTCGCGAAGGAGTTTTTCCACAATTGTTCAAGGTCGCCAAAATCAAACCTCTATTCAAATCAGGTGATAAAAAACTCACTGAGAACTATAGACCAATCAGTTTGCTTAGTTCATTAACGAAAATAATGGAGAAAGTGATAAAATTTCAAATTATTGAATTCTTTGACTTACATGGGATAATAGAAGACCACCAATTTGGATTTCAAAAAAATAAATGTACTGATGATGCTCTAATCCATTTCTCAAATTCTGTGGCAGATTTGTTAAATAAGGGAAAGAAAACTCTTGCGGTTTTCCTTGATCTAGCCAAGGCTTTCGATACTGTGGCTCACAACCAACTACTAAATAAATTGGATCGAGCAGGAATCAGGGGTACAACTTTGAGATTGTTCCATAGCTACCTTGCACATAGATCACAAATTCTTACACTTGATGACTGTGTGAGTGATCTGCCTCTCTCCGGTTATGGTCTCCCTCAGGGAACAGTCTTATCACCAATCTTATTCCTTCTTTATGTAAATGAGATACTCAGATTAGACCTGAATGGAGGTGAGGTATTCTCATTTGCTGACGATACTGTGCTGTTGTTTGGAGAGAGCACCTGGCAGAGAGTATATGGAGCCGCCTCCAGAGGCATCTCCACTCTGAAGAAATGGTTAGATGTTAACTCCCTAAGCTTAAATATTAAAAAAACAAAATATATCGCCTTTTCAAGAAATATCTCTGGACATGAAGAGACAAATTGTACACTTAAATTGCATTTAAATTGTAATTTATCAGACGATGCTCCCTGTAGATGTCCTGAGATTGAAAGGACTAGTCAAATAAAATATTTGGGTTTGATAATCGAGGAGGGATTCAAGTGGAGAAGGCATATTGAATACCTATGCCATAAACTAAGGTTTGTCTCCTATAATTTTTATAAGTTGAGGTCGATACTTGATTTATCAAAGTTGAGAATGCTTTATTTTGCAATTGTACAATCTCTATTAAATTATGGCTTGGCGGTTTGGGGTGGTACTTATGACACTCTTTTGTTACCACTATTCATTATACAGAAAATGATCATAAAAACCATATTAAATAAACCCATATTGTTCCCCTCAAAAATTGCATTCAGTGAATTGAGAGTCATGTCAATCCGTCAACTCTATGTGCTTAGCATATTTAAATATTTCAATAAACATAGAAGCTCATTTTCAAGAATCAATGTAACTCATAGAACAAGATACAATCTACATAGATATGTTACTTATGATTCGAATTTAACGGTTATTCGTAAGCAGCTGGTATACATCGCTCCAAAGATTGTAAACTGCATCCCGAACGAGCTCATCGGTGTACCTATTAAGTTTGTACCAATAAATATTAAAAACTGGATACTTCACAACTATTATTTCCATCTTAATATTTTATGAGTTCAAAAATTTTTTCAGCTTTTAAAACTATTCATTCTTGTCTAGATTAATTCACAATTAATAGCATTTATTTTAAATATACTTACCATTGTTTGAATAAAAATATTCCATTTTAAATTATTAGCTTAAGATTTAGAAACAGTTACGGTAAGTCTCTACTCCTACTGGCGAACAAGTGTTTCACTTATGCCAGTAGTTCTTCACCTCCAGCCGTATTTTACAGTTAGATGATATAGATATTTAGAATAATAATTATTGTTTTTTTTTCTGATTGTCACATCTTTGTAAAGTTTTTGTGTTTTGGTGAAATAAATTGAATTGAATTGAAAATTGAATTGAGATAATCGTAATATCAATAGAATTGGAAGAGTGAATGAGCGATGTTGAAAACTATTCTTAGTGGAGCATCGAAGATGAAAGCTGCTTTTGCGGATGGGACCAGATGAGATGAGATGAGGCAATAGTTCAGTGGTTCGACTCCCATAAAAATCAGAACTATCTTGAAACAAATATGGATGTTGTTGAACTCATAACAAATTTAGAAGAGCCGGATCCACAGCAGCCACGTGGCGAAATAGTCCAGTTTATTCTTCCTCTTCCACATCTTTCTGTTCCCCAAGCTATCAATTTATTATATTTTCATTGTGTTTACTCATTCTTTCACCCTCTCCCTCCTTACATTCTCTTTGAAGATAGAAACTTTCAATTTTTTATCACATCTACACCATCTCTTCCTTATTCCCTTTCTACTTCCACCAAACATTTCACATCCCAATCCTACAACATATCTATCTTATATCTACTCTCATCCCAAGTACCCTACTCCACACATCCTGCACTTTAATTCTATCGGCTTGTTACATTCATGTTCTTCCTCAATAAATTTATCATCCTTTTTCTCCTTATTGTTTCTTGTTTCAAGTAATTTCCCCTCTTTATTTCCAAGTCCATATAATTTCCTGTTCTCGTGCTTATCTCATCATTTTTTTACAACTTTTTATAATTTTCTGCTCTCAATCTTGATGAATTATCATTTTCCTCAACGGGAATACATCCATCATGATTACTCTCCACTCCTACTTTCTGCTCCCATCTCTCTCTTATTCCCCAACTCCTCTTCTTTATATCCCAACATTCAATACTGCAGATGGAATTTAATGAATTCATACTAATATTATGGATTTTTTCATAATTGGGAAACACTGATTTTATTGTCAACGCCACTTCATTATTTAACTTCATCATCATTTTCCTATTTCTCTGCACTTTTTCTTCTTATTCCTTTACTCCTTTCTCACATTCTCCAAGTTCTTATCTCTCATTCTTTTAATATCATTTTAATCAGTTTCCAACAATCCATTCTCCTGAAATGCGTCGGTTATCTCCTCTCTACCTTAAGATCAACAAACATCACATAACTGCCTCATCCCAGCCGCTTAATGTTCAAGATATACAATGGCGAGCAAATGAGTGATTTATACCAGTAGGCCTAGCCCTCAACAAGGCAATTGTATTGTCTTATATCTTTACAGGAAGGGTGAACAAACTCACAAAGGAATCTAATTCAGCAGTGAATAACTTATTTAAAAATGTACTTTATCAGTGGGTGATTTATTTATTTTTCAAAACAACACAGAACGATAGCGGATCGGGGTTAACAGATACGGCAGAGCGAAATTTATTTGACTCTGGCTAATGGATGTGCCGTATGCCACAGCCATCACAATCTCCGAAATTGCCGTCAAATATTTCGGTCTGCGGCAACACAATCGAAGCGATCGAAGCTATTTTTGGACACGCGCGCGCCGAGTCAAAAGTGCAGCGAATAATTTGAAAGAAATAGGTCAGTTGTTTTTTCGGTGATCTGGAAACAACTGAAGGATGCGGATCAATCCGCTCTGATTGTGTGAACTCACCGTTTGATCACCGGTCAGTCAAACCGTGATTGTTGCAATACATTCACAACAGTTAAATTTGATCTCTGATCGTTCTAAGATGTACAGTATTTTATTTGATTGATGTTCTTCAGCGTATTCTAATGACTGCACTTCACGTTCCTTTTACTCTTCAAGTTCAATTTCCAATACAAAAATATGAAATGATTTTTATCATTTATATCAAATGATTTATAAAATAGTAATTTTGAATAATTTATTAGGATGAGGAACCGATTATAAGTGGAATCGAATTGAGAATAGAATTGAGTTTTATCGAAACCAGTACTGTTATTAAATATGAACTGAATTAATATTAGAAAAGAGTAATGCATTCTACTCACTGCATTGAACAATATTGGATTCATTCAGAAAATAGAAACCTAGAAAAAAGACCAATCTATTCACTATGTTCAATGGTAAATGGAAAGTATCGAAATTGGTACATGTAGGTAATATTATTGACCAGCTGCACAAGAACTAAACCTTTAACTGCCATAAAAATATGTCATGAACGGAACCAGTAGCAGAAGAACCAATCGAATATTTCGACATATTATATAATGACATGATGTACTTCTACTTATGTTGAACTTTAAGGTTTCCTGTGCAACTGATTTTTGATATTATTCATTTGGATTGTAGGTAGAATCTTATCATACTTCAAAAGGAAATCATCAAATGAATCAACGCGGAGAAATTAAACTGAAATTCGTTTTTTTAGTATTTGCAAATTATTTTGATGCAACGGACACCACCATTCATGCTATTGATTCGTTATGATCTATGCATATGATTGAAATTTTCAGTTGCAATGAGCAAATTTATGCTTGACGGTTTCCGGTGTTGGGAATCGCTTGCGTGTGTGTGTGTGTGTGTGTGTGTGTGTTGTGCTCGTGTCATGTTTGCGACGGACAAGGTCAGCTTCAATATATGTATGAAGTACTGCATGAAGAATTGCGCAGTGTCATTTGTTGTTTCCCAGTACAGTACCTATCTTGAGCCAGACGGGATCTGACTTGTGTCAGTAAATCAAACGGTTCAAAGCATAGTCTTCTCTGGTATGAATGCAGTCTCTGCGAAAGCGAATCCAGTATTCTCTCTGTATTACAATTTATAAAATTACCCTGGGTGCTCCGAAGAAAGAAAAATGGTTTGCAAAAAAAAATTGGCAATTCACTGTCAGAAATTCCGTTACCAGTACCATTCTTGCAATATAGTTTCTAAGATAATTCAATTTTGAAAAAGTAACGTTCCGGATTCACTGACTAAAGTCTGAAATTCATGCAAAAATGTTATTCAATCCACAATAGAAACACAGAAAATGCCAATCTAGAGTTTTATAACTCCTAGTGCTAATTTTTCAACCTAGTAGATTAAAAAAAAATAGGAGATAAATATATTCCTACAGTTTCAGATTTTCTGTTTATGATAATAAATTCAGGGAGTTATGGAATATTACGTGCAGTGCTGGTATCAAATATGCAGAATAGAACTGGTTGCTGGTGGAATAGCATACAGTAGGCATACCTGCATCTATAATTGTAACTTCATGTCGTTACTGCATGCAATTTCATGCACTTCATGTGTAATATAATACTTTATCAACTGTGCATGGATTTCTGCCGCTCTGTAACTGTTCAGCATAAACAGCATAATATAATATAGTTTAACCATGAATAGTTGATAGTTTTACAGTTCACCGGTACAAATGGTGAAAGGACAAGCCAGTTTGTAATGAAAATCAACCTTTTTCATTCACGATAAAATTTCTGAGAACATTTTCTATTAATTATTTTAGACATCTTCAATTTACCAATCGGACTCTATGGACTGTAATTTATAAAATACCGACATCACAATGTTGTAACGAGCTTTAAAATCACGGCTATCATAAAATACAAATTTTAATAGTAATAAGACAACATTACCTTTGTCCTTTCTGACAGACAACATTCGGTAAATCGGATAGCTTAGTCTCAGTTAAAGTCCTGAAAGATATGAAAATATTATTATTCTACAGTCCATGTTATGGATGAATACTTTTGAATGCCGAAGTTTAGCCATCTCAGAGGATAGTTGGATTTGTAGAGTAATTTATTTGTAAAGTAGTATAATATGGATGCACTATACAAGAAGATCGAAATAATATCAAATAGTAGCCATTATTCGATCAGAAAACGAGAGAGTTATCCTAGTAGTCGTATTTTCTTGAAATAGAAGTTTCATCTCTGTATATTGGAGATGTGACCTTTAAACGTGTCTGAAGTTTAGAAAACATGTATTTTTGTAAATGTTACTTAATGTTACCTGTATAGATTATTACTCTACTTAAAATAAATTTTTCGGTTAGTTTAGAATAAACTTCATAATTTTTTTGACAACCAAAACTTGTTTGTCTCTCGCTCTTCAAATAATAGAGTTTTACTTGTTTTGCTCTATTTTGTGCTGCATTTAAAAATAATACAACGTCTTTTGCGTCGCTTGGTGCACTAGTTGAAACTGTCGACTACAGACGACCAATTGTGTATGTGCATATAGTGTACTATATTGGCAAGGTAGATAGATAAAGTACCTTGCTATAAAGGCACTGAACTGTCGATAGTACAATATTGTTTGCACCACCCCATATGTTGATTTATGTCAGGAATCAAGAGGCACAATCTTTCACTCTCGCCATTTCATGTGCTGTGAAGGAGTTTACTTTTGCCATCTGTACACTTGAATATATGCAGCCATCTATCTAAAGAGCTCATACGAAATTTTGAAGCTATAAGGTATCAGAAATTGTTTGGTTGCCAGAAAAAGGTAGAAAAAGGTCAACAGAAAGGAATGACAAGGAGGAGAAATATAGATTGAGAGAAAGAGATTGAAGGAATTGTGTTAGTCGAAGTAGAAAAAGAAGTAGGAGAAGAAGAAGAAGAAGTAGAAGAAGTAGGTGAAGGGAGAGGAATAGGTGGTAAACCACAAAATAAACAAGAAAAATGAAAGTTTTTGATTTGACGTGCAAAGAGCGACATTTCAAGTCTCGATCTATGTGTTATTGAGACATGGATGTTTTATGAACTGCAGTCCAGTTACATTGACACTAGAATAATTTTGCAGTTGCGTACGTGACCTCTACAGTGAACTCATTTATCCTTGAAAATACAGTCGAAAATACGAACTTGAAAATACGAATACAGTCTACTCTTCATGAAGTAATGTTTCGACTCAAGTATTATTCAACCTAAAATAATCTATCCGTAGTTACCATGAAAGTTTTGAAACTTGGCAATGAAGCTGTGGATGAGGTCAGCATTTGTTAGGAAAAGGAAAGAAGATCATAATCGTAGAAGGAAAGAAGTTGGAATATCATAATCGACAATTTTCAATTTTTATATTCCTTGCAACCGGTAATTAAAACAGATGGAATTTATCATCTTAGAATTCCATTATAAGATATTCCGTGATATTCCAAATCTTAGGTTTTCTCTTGTTCCTTTCAAGGTGACAATCTGATTTTCAATATGTACTGCATAGAATACATTTTTGTTTACATAATTTTGTAGAAGTAGCTTAGAATAAAATTGTATCTTCAGGCAGCATCTTGAACTATTTCAAACTTGAACGGAAGAAATTCAATAGCCATTAAAAAAATGTAAATGGAGCAGATTCTATCGTAGTGAAAGTGTGGGAAATTTAATAATATGCGTTCATCACAAGTTTCGTTTGATCTGAATTACTACCAAGAAAGCACACTTGTTGACACTTCCTCTAAACTAGTGTAATCGATTTATTAGTTGGCATACCAACAATATCACGTAGTAATTGGAACGTAGACTGATACAATGAACTATGAGGTTACATTATGCAACTATCGAAATTCCAAATGGAAAAGTCGTATTCATTTCATTACTAGAGGACAATTTTCAAGTTTTAACTACTCGTCAAGAATTACAGGATTCGCTTCAAGCTTATTGGAGTTTTGACTAGTTTTATACTACAGCGAACCATGAAAATTAAGATTTGGTACATTTCTATGCAATGCTATGATAAACATATTATGAGATACTTTATAAAAGTATTCTGAGCTCTTGTCGACATGTCTTGCGACATTAATCTCAGTTCCATAATAGATAGGATTCTTTTCACTATAATGTTTTTGTAATTTCAAATCTACAATTCCATTGTATTCTGGCATCAGTTCTATTGTGTAGATGTCAGGAAACGTTTCCATATGACTCTTTCTCAAAATAATTCAAGGGTAGGTTTGTCCTGTTGTCACTGACATTCTCATTATTATTCACAAAATTGTTATCATCTTTGAGACATTACACAGCTTCTAAGAGAATGATGACTACTCTTTAATGTCAGAATAAAGTATGCGCTGTGCACTCCAGTCTTCGAAATTTTATTGGTGGAAGTGTTCTATAAAATGTGTTGTCGGCTTTATCTAATAGACATAACATGAGTGGAATTAACTGCATCGTTTTCAGTGTGAGCGCCTGTGCAATACATCATCCGCTCATTTGGAAGTAGAATGCTTCATTCTTATTATATTTATATTATTGTTTTGTCGGATCTGTGGGAACACACAGACACAAGTCTATTTTGGCTTCGTTGCAACATTGGAATGAAAAGAAGAAGTGGAAGAACTGAAGTCAGAAGCTACAGGCTAGGAGATAAAGGGAATAATAATTCTCTCGACGCAAGTGCGGTGAGGGGTGTAAGGGAGAAAGTCGATTTATGTAAATATTCCCTGAGAGACGATATAGGGAACATATGTGTCAGATTTAGACTTTGAAATAAAAGGAGAACATAAAACTGTATTTAAAAGCGATAGAAGCGCGCTCCTTGGGCTAAAAGGACGTCTGGGAAGGAGAAGAAGGAAAGTGCAGCTGAGAAGTATGCAGAGCTTCCAGGCCCCATAAGCCTTCTCTGCAGTCGAAGTAGGTATAAATCAGACGTCTGTTCGTATAACACCCAGTAGTATGTCTAGTTGAGTCGTAACATAATTTCAATGGCTCTGCCATAGTTGTCCAACTCAACTGTGTAACTGGCTTATCAACATAGTAAAAACCGTAGTTCAGCTTCCATGTCAGTTATAGCACTAAAATTCCACCAGCTCAGTCTTAGTATTACAACTACTCACTACATGTGGTTATAATTTTTCGAATGTCAAGATTTGTCTTCGCGGCTGAACGCTATAAATCTGATTTGATTTGGAAATAAATGTCAATTATAATAAGTAGGAACAAGGGTAGTAAATCACTGTTCAGCCCACCCTAAAATAGAACGTGTTGTTATCAGCTTTAGTCTATAATACAGTTATATTCAGTGCTACAATCGCTATATTCTTATATAAGCTTTATGAGTTGTAGCTGACGTTACTTCAATGCAACGTATGTCGTATGATACTAAACTGTTATCTTGAATGCAGTGAATAGTTATTCAATAGATTGTTGAGAAGCCTGGGTCAATTATCTTATAATAACATTGATTCAAGTTTGAAAATTACTCACAACCAACTTCATTTCCTTAATCTGGAACTATTTCATTTTTCCAAAAACAAGTAATTGATATACAGTACGGTTGTATACGAAATCCAACATTCTACTCTCCTTAAAATGATATTTCATTTCAAATTTTCTCTTCCTACTTTGAATTCTAGTGTAGTAGTCTAGTAGCCTAAAGTGGTTCTAATTAAAATTTCCGATTCTACTGATAGCACTCAAAATCCAGTAATATTTTTCAGTTTTCATCACCAGTGACAAATTCTACTATAGAATGTTACATTTGATACAACCATTTCATTTTAAGCAAGCTTCTAGCACCTAGCATCACATTTATCAACTCCATTCACGATACACAGTCAAATTTCATCCGCACAATTTTGAATCATTATGCTACAAAACTGATTTCTAGTTAATACCGAAAACATCTAAAGTTATCAACTATAGTTGACACTATAACAACATTTCGACTTCCAGTTGAAGTTGAATTTAACGCAATTTATCAGCCAGGAGTGATATATGAGTATAGGATTCAACTTAGTTACCTATCACATTGAAAAGAATACCAATACAGTGCTAAACACCTATCAGTGTGTACTGTTAACAAAAGTTCTCCTTTTTCCCTATTTGTGTTCTTGTTGATTTTGTTGTTGATGGGGGGGGGGGCGATGTCCACCGATCAGCATTCCTAATTTAATTCCGATCTGCCTACGCCTTCCCAATTGCAACACTTTCAACATTTAAATGTGGATCTAACCAGCACTGACCCCCACCCTCTCACTCGCCCCACACCACTCTTGATCAACCACTGGTCATTCTTTCACCTTCTCATTCACACTCTCTGTCACACTCACACACATGGCTCAAAGCATTGAACACCACGTCTAATGAAATTCCCGCACTCATCAACACAATACAAGTTGACGATCTTGTGTTAGTGATATTGCAGTTAAATACGCGTACACGTTTTCAACCTCATTCATTTTTAATTTTTTATTTTGATTTTGGACTAAGACAGAAATATGTACGATAGTCCAAGCAATTTTTTCCCATGGAGAAGTTAGATTACTGGAGGGGCTCGTAGTAAATGAAATTTGGAAGCAACATTGTTTCTGGAATTGATGAAACATGCTGCTTGTTCGAACAGTAAATTCTTGAATTCCTTCAGCTCTTCTGATACACAAGATCCAATTAATTTCCACATATTCGTTATTATCACGTATGTGGAGGGAAATAAAATATGTCGAAAGCATTCATGGAGTATTTTTTTATTCAATTCGTTAATTAAGACTAGGCCACAATTTAAAATAGATATAGGATAGGAATGTTGCATTAAAAACGCAAAATAGTTGTTATTGTAAAAGTAGCAGTAATTATACAGTGGTAAGGCCTTCTATCAAATCATTATTCCCAATTGATGAAGAAAATAGATAATAGCATCCAATGAAAATCGAAGATTCTATGCATAACCGATATCCGTTATTTAGATATTCATCAAACTGTCGGCATTTCTCATTTCTTCAATTGTTTCAATTCAACTGATGCTGACAGATTAGAGTGAGGCTAAGTATAATTTTTGTTTACATGAAAGCAGATGACGATGTCAATCCATTCTCAATTCTCATCAGTATTGATGTGATATAACATTTATCACATTTCTATCATTCATGGCATTTCAACTCTCTTATCACAGCTGTCATATCAGTAGGGCTTCTTATAGCACAAAAACAGGATTTCGTGGGCACTTCGTGAAGATGGGAACAGATACAAATATTCTGATTGTAGGGTACCTCAGGATATCCGAACCACTTGATGCGCATTTGAGGGTCGCGACTGGGCCGCGTAATGGCTGATTAAAAATGAATATTTCGCTTAATTAAAACGGTCATAGAATGGTTACCATTCATGATCGAGACCTCTAGTAAACGCGAATCGTATCACAATGACCTATAATTCTACAAAGTTTGTTATCACACATTTCCACCTAAAACATGATTTTAACCGACAGAAATGCACTTTTTCAAAAACATTTAATTTTTTAAGAGTATTTTTTCTGAATAACTACTTTCTATGGCGATTTTTTGATATAAAGTGTCAAACGAAATTTAAAAAAAAGAATTTATCATCTATTCCCGTCCATTTCAAGCTCTTATCATCTTTTGTTCTAGAGTTATGATTTTTCATGGTGTCAATCTAGCCGCTGAGCATAGATCAGCCTATGTTATGATATTATCATATTAGCCTAGATCATCCTATGATATGATATTATCATATCAGCCTAGATCAGCCTTTGAGCCTATGATATTAATACTATCATTAAAACTGAACTATAAAATCGATTTTTTTCACGGCTACTTCATGATAAAGACTTGCAAATGGTCTCAATCTCTTCGATTCTATCACCAAAGTGTTCATAACTATCCAAAATATAATATCATAGAGATTAATCGTATTTTAATTACTCTTTTTACGATTAATATAGTTTCAAAATAGTTTCAGAAACATACATTTTTCGGGGACCAAATTCCACTTTCCACTCTGTAGATGTATTCATAGTGGACATAACCTACTATTACTGAGACTGTGCTGTAGAATATTCCCAAAGCTTCAAAATGACATCTATTTGAGGGCTGTAAGTTCATTTTCCATGGCTGGAGCGTCATTGGAAAAGAGAGAAAAGTACGGTTTGCAACCGAAATCATGTTTTTCCCCGCATACTAGGCCTATGCCAAACCTGACAATTAGAAAACCGTGTATCTCAATAATCCTTGAAGGTACAGACCTGAAAATGGTATCAATCTTTTTGTTATCATGTGTAGAAAGAAAATATTCATGATGGCAATCTTAAAAATATTTGTTATCATGAAAAGACACTTACTTATCTATTTGAATGTTTACAATGATGTAATTTATTTACAGGCTAGTAGGGGTAAAGTGAGAGTTCTGTCTCAAACCTGCCCCAAACCTGGCTCCAAATCTGATTCTTGGTTCTAACCTTGCCCAATCCAATGTAATCCGATCTAACCTAACCTAGCCATACCCCTAATCTCACAATAAACCTCAAATGAAGATTTCCCACTTTTTTTGGAGAAAAAAAAACTAGATCCAGCTTTTTTTTTATTTCTTGAATAACTAGGAAACCGTTAATTTTACAAAAAATCTACAAGAGTAACTTTTTCCAGTAAATCTAATAACGAATCCATTGACACCCCATTTGTCAAGATTGAACAAAAAATAAGGATCTCATGGGAAAACTAGATCCAGCTTTTTTCAATTTCTTGAATAACTAAGAAACCATTAATTTTACAAAAATTTACAGGAATAACTTTTTCCAGTAAATCCATTTGTCAAGATTGAACAAAAAAAGTAGATCCAATTTCTTGAATAACTAAGAATAATTTTTTTCCAGTAAATCCATTATTTGTCAAGGGATCCTAACTCTGAAACTGAGCAACAAGCATTTTTATGTTGAGACCCTTTCTTAAGCAAACCTCAGCACTAAACCCCCCCCCACAGGGGGGGGGGTTGGGGGGCTTGACCCTCTGCCTTTAACCAGCTAAGCTTGAACTACTTGAAAACTCACCTCAGGTTGTATTAAACTTTTATTATAAAAATAGATCATGAGTGTTGATAAATTTGGTCGATATTTGTATGATAAAGATAATAATAGAGATATTAATGTTGATATCAAAAATTTGATTCAGAATTTTTTCCATTTTTTACAATGTATACCATTAGCTGCAACTTTCATACCAAACATTAATCTCAATAATGAAAAAGAATGGAAGTATATGACTGATCCAAACTTAATCCAACAATTCTCACTCTCTTCTGGAATCTCTTTTAAAGAATGGTATGAAAAAATGTAATAAATATAGGTGAAAAATCTTAGGTTTAGGTGAGTACACCCAGAAAGAAATTGTAGATGTAGGTGAGTACACCCAGAAAAAAATGTAGGTTTGGTTACCCAGACCAAGAACATTATTCAACTTTAATGAAAATCTAAGCTCATATGGATACACAGTCAGTATTTTGCTTTGAAAGAAGCTGATAAATCAAATAATAATATAAAATGCTTTAAAATTAAATTTGAAGAAAATGGTTGGAGATCAAGACAAGAACAATTCTACAAATTAATGGGATGATGCTGAAGGTAAAATATTGATACATTTGTAGATAATACTTTTGATTTGAATAATGTCTAGTTTTTGTTATTTTATAGAAGATTTATAATACTCTTTTTACTGTTCCACTCAGTGGTGTATATTCAAACTCATTATCATAGAGGATTAAACAGTAGGCACTGGTTTTTTCTGAGAAATTATTTGTTGTTTCCAATGTCAACTTTATGTCTATTGCACCAGATTTCAATAGTTCATTTTGCTTACTACAGTCTATAACAACCAATGGTGCATATTCATCGAATGTTTTATACTCAATTGATGTACTGCTGTTATAAGGATAGTATTCATTTTGGAATTCAGAGAACATGTGATACAATAAATGTTTATTACCAACAATATTTTCATAGGGGAATGATTGAGCATTTAAATAGAGATTAACATTGTTCAGATTACAGAAATCGAAATGTGACCTGTTAGCAGTTATAACATTTTTCCTATTCTTTTGAAATCCAAGAATAATGAATCTAGGTTTCAATATGTTTGAAGTTGTCTTAACTGTCCATTGAAGATTAGTAGTTTCAGGTAATTGTGGAAATTCATGCAATTCCCATGATCTGAATGGAATGGTAATTGGTATATCACTATGTGTTAAACTCAGCAGATCAAGACGAACAGTGTCAGAAGCATGTATATAGGGTACTTTCCATTGTAGTTTTGTAATATCAATTTTCACCGATTTTGCTGTCTCTGATTCAATACAATTTAAGTCTGATGATGATCTTAATAGAACAATTTCCTGACGAACATTTAATAGAACTTTCCTATAGTCTTCCATTACACCTAACCACATATCCAAAGGAATGCAGAAGCAGAATTTATCTAAACTTTTCCATCCAGTCAACTTCCATCCTGCATTCTCCATAATTTTTCATTGAGTTTTGATTGACGTAGATAGTTTTTCATGGTTGTTGTCAATCCTACATTACGTGTGCGATCAACTTCAACCCCTCCCAATTCATATCTGATTTCATCAAATAGGTATGCAACTCCATTATTGATAAGTGAAAAGTCCTTGGTTTCAACATCATTCTTATCTTTCACTTTGATTTCGCCTTCAATTATGAGAAAACTTCTACTTGGAAGTGTATAAATATCTTCTTGTTTTAAACTAATTCGAATTTCATCATTGTAATTAAATGTCTGTTGAATATATGGTGTGTGAGTGATATACTCATATTTGGTAATACTCTCATCAAGATGTACACTCTGATCAACAAGTAATATATCTGACTTGACTTGTTTCTTATACATTTTTATTATATATATTTTTCCTTCTCAATACAACCTGAGGTGAGTTTTCAAGTAGTTCAAGCTTAGCTGGTTAAAGGCAGAGGGTCAAGCCCCCCAACCCCCCCCCCTGTGGGGGGGGGGTTTAGTGCTGAGGTTTGCTTAAGAAAGGGTCTCAACATAAAAATGCTTGTTGCTCAGTTTCAGAGTTAGGATCCCTTGACAAATAATGGATTTACTGGAAAAAATTATTCTTAGTTATTCAAGAAATTGGATCTACTTTTTTTGTTCAATCTTGACAAATGGATTTACTGGAAAAAGTTATTCCTGTAAATTTTTGTAAAATTAATGGTTTCTTAGTTATTCAAGAAATTGAAAAAAGCTGGATCTATGAGATCCTTATTTTCTGTTCAATCTTGACAAATGGGGTGTCAATGGATTTGTTATTAGATTTACTGGAAAAAGTTACTCTTGTAGATTTTTTGTAAAATTAACGGTTTCTTAGTTATTCAAGAAATAAAAAAAGCTGGATCTATGAGATCCTTATTTTTTGTTCAATCTTGACAAATGGGGTGTCAATGGATTCGTTATTAGATTTACTGGAAAAAGTTACTCTTGTAGATTTTTTGTAAAATTAACGGTTTCCTAGTTATTCAAGAAATAAAAAAAAAGCTGGATCTAGTTTTTTTTTCTCCAAAAAAAGTGGGAAATCTTCATTTGAGGTTTATTGTGAGAATCAGAAAAGTTGTAGACAAGTCGGAAACTCTTCGACCTGTTTTCCTAATATCATCATCTCTCCTTATCTACTACTCTCTCTTCTTCTGTACTGTACTCTTCTGTACCACTGTACTCTTTTTCCTGCCAAAACTACATGACAAAAAGTTCTGCTCTATCTATTCACACAGAGTGAAGAGTTAACACGACATGCTGGGAACTGTAGACAGTAATCAAATATAAACAGAGCTGAAACGAACTGTCCAAGAGTGGCCGAGAGGCACTAAGTTTACCATCACCATTGACTGACTACTCATCAACTAACACTCATGACCTCTCACTCCTCCCATCATCTCTCCAATTTGATCACGTGGGAGAGAGGGCAAACGCTCCCTCTTCTAACTGACCCTAAATCAGTTGATAAACTTTGTGTGACAATCAGTCCGTCTAGACACCATTTACATCACTGCGTCTGCTGTTCTACTGCCAATAACAATAGCCAGCCTACTCACCGGATCACATTTGATATAATGTTGACCAAAAACGGAAGCTCTATTTATAGTATCGTTAATGAAATCTGTATAAATTAGAAATGAAGTAACTTGGATGTCAGTCTGGGACAAAATTATACGTATTTTGTGACGAGGTGACAGGCCTTCGAAGGTTCTATATTTTCAACAAAATTATGTCAAATTTGATTCAGTAGACTTCAATTCAGCACAGAAATTAATACAGTTTTTATTTGAATATATTTGTTCTTTGCATAAGCTACAACAATTTCCAGTGCATCTTGTGGCGTTGTCACATTTGGACTATTCTGAAGAAGCACAGTTTCGGTCCTGGATATCATGACGAATGAGTGAATTTTTAGTAAGACCCACTTCTAGATGTATATCCTGGTCAAAAATACATATAATGCTATATTCTCAATATAAACTAAATCAACTAAATCACTTTTGATTTAGTACACTACTTGTTTGTATGCAAGAGGATTCCATACAATATACAATTTGACAGAAACGAATGCACTAATTGGGGAATGGAGCTATATAATACTTTGTACTATACAGCAAGCTATTATTGTATATTATAAGGTATACTATATTTTACTATACTATAGCAATGAGGGACTGTGGACTTAATACAAACCCATTAAGCGTAAACTTTCATATTAAGAAATGGTACTTGGACTTTCAGCTGGTACTGTTATTAATGTGCAGCAATGTAAATCTGTCAATGTCAATCTGTTACTAATTTCTAATATTGCATCGGTCTTGGTAGGAGATACTTCTAACTTTAAATAATGAAGCAATAAAATAAGATACAGTGATTCATAAAATCGGTAAAATTTACTTATACATTTAATATATATTTAGACAGCAGCATCCTTCACTCACATACATTTCTAATGGTGATTGGATGTGAGATTATGAGAGTGGTCTGGGGTGGGTCAGTGACATCCACATTAGGTGTCACATAGTGTCTTGTCATATTAGTGTTGTCTGTACTGGGTACAAAGTCATATAATAAGTGACAAAACCAACAGAAGTGAACAACTGTCACATGGTTTGTGTGTGTGAGTGTGTTATTGTCAAATGTCACGAGGTCTGCCTGCGACGGCGGCGCGAATGTGCGTGTGTGAGCGATCAAACGTTCAAATTTGCCAGAAACTGCTCTCCTATTAATTGTGCACATTCATAGATCCATTCGCATCCAGTGAGTAATGAATTTTATTTTCTCGGCTAGCATCTTACTTATTCATTTCCAATACATTAATGGTATAGAAATATACAATGAAGAGTTCAACTAATCATATTTCAGAAAATCATAAAGCTTAGGCTACTCATAGGAGTCACCCATTACTTATTTTTGGGTGACTCTATTTTTGGTATACAAACCATTGTTATTTGTATCTTATTCATGTACATGGTGTGGGTCATGAAGTCAATCCTTTGTTAATGGACAAGCTGTCTATATGTTCATTTGTTATCCTTTAGTACTGAAATTCCATAAAACGCGAGCTATACACCGCCATGGATTTTTGAGTCCAACAACCTAAATCCAGGATAATGTAAAAAACTCTACTTTGCGGCAATTTTCTGTATTTCACCTCAAAAACTATCCTGAAAATTATAAATTTTCATCAGAATTTAGTGTTTCTACATGTTTGTCATGCAGGTAATCAGAGGAATTTCTCAAAGCTGGAATGCCTAATTAGTACCGTACATAAGTTTTAGAGAAAGAGAAGTATTTAAAGTTGTGGCTGCGCTGAATTTTCACTGTTTTTTATGTTGAAGTAATTCTTCTTCTCTTCCAAACCCGACATTCTCTTCAACATTGTTAGTACTTCAAATTTGTTGCATACCTTGCATACAACTATTATAATATAGTATTCATATTATATTATACTATCTCATATATGGATCCCGATCTGGTGTTTTTCATGCAATGCGGATTGAATACAAATGAACTACAATTCTGTACTTTTTGCCAGTGACTTTCAAAATAAAAAATCTCATACTCGTAATATCCGCCCAAATGATGAGCATAAATTCACGTATATTTTGATGCACTAGACATCGGATTGATGTTGAACTACACATTGAGCTATACTTACTTGATCAAGTGTGTCATGGGAAAAATTATTCCTTCCATACATACGACTTGAAGGCTCTCAATTTTATGGGTCATAAGTTTTTCGAGTCAAGATGTATATTCATGAGGAACGCAGAACTTCACGACTGACTTTTTATTACTTTGTGTTCTTCTAATGAAACCAGACTACAGTACTTGTCAATATTCTGTTTATAGTTATAGTGGTACTTTACTGTTTTACCCCATTGGAAAAGTTGAGGGTTAGCTTCAGATTGAATATTATTCATATTTCGAGCTATCTGCATACATTAAATGATTGGCTTCCTCAGAACTGCTTGATAAGAAGAGTGTTTAATACTAGAAAGGAAAATCTCATATTGACAATAACAGTTTCCAATGTTCCAAACTTTCTCATAAAATGCCCGTTTTCATTAGTATTGCTCAATATTTTATTTGCTAGCCTTACCTGATAAATGAAGAATGAACAAATTCTCATGTACCGTTCAGTGCATTAAACTTTACACTTCTTTTTTATAATCCAAAACGCAGCACTGCAAACCTTTACAGTTACTATAATATCTACTATTGTACTATTGTACTGATACTACAATACTACCTCTGTAGCAGTGAGAGAGTATTCTATCTCAATGATTTAAAATTTCTTATGAAGCCGTATGATTATATAATATTATATAATCTTTAGCGATTACTGTAATCCTAAAAATTAATAAATTTGTTTTCTCAAATTCTATGAGAATTCCAATGGCTAAAATGTTCACATGTAGTAGCCTATGTTCATGAAATGAATTTCATACTGTTCTATTCTTGTTCTTCTATGTCACATTTTGTACTACAGTATTTACTAAACACAAAATTATTATAGGTATAGGCTACAGTGTTTTATTACTACCTCCCACAAGATCTGCCATCTGTATGCAACAAACGTTGCATTTCAATTTCCAGCGGCTATGAAAGACAGTCTGAATTATTATGATGTAAATGAGAATTTGACTCGCCTTAACGTCTGTCTGGTGCGTGATGAGTATTGGAACGTGTGAAGCTCGTTTTTACTTACCTTGTTCAGCAACTTAGTTGCTAAGCCTCACCTCTCACTGACTTTTCCTTACTTGGCTGACTACAGTCAGCCATCAGGCCATGACCCAGTTCGTTCCCCGTCTGGTGTTGGGCAAAGAACGCACTCAGACAGACAGACGACCGGACAGAAATATCTCCTCTCTCTCACTCTCTCTCCACTTTGGAACGGATTTCCTCCTACTCTTTCACCATCTCTCTCTCTCTCATTGTTACTCACCCTTTTCCTCTGTCTGTCATGTCTGGCTAGCTTCAAAGCATACCCGGCTAAGACAAGAATTCTATCATAAATTTCAATCAAACTCCAAATGCATATATGGCCCGTTACATTAGGTTTTAAGTTATATTCTTGACGAGTTGAGTAGGGTAAGGTAAGTATGGCATGTTATCATACTTTATTAAGCCCAAATGTAACATGTGCATGTTAGGTAAGATTGGATAAGATGAATATAAATGCATACATTTGGCATGTTCCCATATTTGGATTGGCAGATATATGTTGGAACCTCGAGCACTTATGAGTCTCATGTAGATCTTTCTCGTAAATTCGTGTTGAACAGCCATGAATAGTAACTGACCGATTCAGACAATAAAATAGCAGGCAGAAACTGCAAACCACTAATTTTTTATATTTACTATCCCGATTGCAATAAGTGATTTTTAGAAGGCTCAGCCTCAATAATTGGAAAATGAGAATCAATCTTTTCAGAGCAAGGAAATGTTAGGTTTTTTGAATTCTGTTTCTAATCCCTCATCATACTGTATAATGAAGATTCAACTTGCACATGACGATTATCGTTACATTTTATATATGAGAGTATTTTGAGTTAATTTACTACCTTCAAAATTGATTGAAATGTCAATGTCAACATCTCAACATAGAAATATGAATTCAATGAAACAGATAATTGAACATAATTTTGATGTCATAAAAGAATCGATTGAATGTTACCTAATATAAGCTTTCATAGTACCATATGGTACCGTAAACCTTTTTAATTCCTTTAAATTTGAAACAGAACTAGTGACTGTATTTAGCAACACATTATTCAAGCGTTATCTCAATTCACTGTCTTTCAGCAATGCGGTCGGTGATAGTTCATGATAAATCCACCAGATCGCATGATCTTGCATTCACAGAGCTTTCCATTGTACAGAATGGACACTTGACCATCCATTTATATCTAAGTGATGCATACAGATATACTTGCTGATCTAAAGAAGTTTATATCTATCTATTTAGTCACTTGCATATCTTATCTCAGACTGTGCGTTATGGCCAATTGCAATATTAAGGTCAATGAACTTAACCGACAACCAAAACAGTTGTACTGAGTAATTGAGGGTGAGGGAGGTAAACAGCCGTTCTCGCAATTAATATTAATTTTTCGGCTGTTAAAAGCAACGCTCTTCTTTAATGCTTGTAGAAATACAAGTTCACGTGTCCTCCTTAATGGGCATTCAACTTTATCAACATTAACTATTTGAAACTGCACTAATATTTCCAAGATCCTCATTTTCCAGAATTTCTGGTTTAGTTCTGTATGGTGAGTTATATAGCTCATCCTCTCATGGGCCTAGATAAATGAATTAATAAATATATCATAGTATATTTGGTGATGTAGTCCACTGTATTCAATACAAACAGAAAACATTTTGTCAACTTTTATATTATTATTATTCCTAATCATAACTTCTAAAATACCAATATTATTGTCCACTTATTCATGATTCATGACAAATTATGCGGGAATAAAAGTCGATTTCATGAGAATTTTTATCGCTAAACCTCAAGGTTTTCAGTGATGTCAGAGTAAAAGCTGTTGCTTCGTAAGAATTAATGGATTAAGCAAAATGTGCATGGAATTAATGGCCATTTTATAGATCAGTTTTCTGAATCCATCAATTTTAATTGAAGATAAATACTGACCCAAATAAATTGTAGATGCAAATCTAATTCCTAGAATGTGTTGCAGGGGCAAAAGGGTTACTAATTGGGATATCTTATGCCAGTTAAGGTCTAATAATAAGAGCTTTCCAAATCAAGGATTCATAAAAGATTCGACCGTCAATGGATTAAACTTCATTGTTAGAGTTCATTCGAGCTCTGGATGATGCCTTTTTTAAGAGTAGGTGGAATAACCTTTCCGGTTTAATGCTAGTTCTAGATGTGAGGCAATGTAAGCAGTTGTCAGTGAGGACATGCTACATGTCGCGTCAACATGTTGTGTTGGTCCACCGCTAAAATTAGCACCTTTCATTGATTGTGAGAGGCAATTAGGTAAATGCGGTTTTACAGACTTCTGCAAGAAGAAATGGCTTGCTCTCTATCTGACTTCTGTTTTCCATTATTTCATTAAACACAAAGCACTTTGAGCTAATTCAAGCTGAAAATAACAAATTTGATGTCAATCTATATCAAAGGTCCAAAATTATTGTCCTAGTCTAATCAATATTAATCTCCTACTTTCTCTGCTGGAAATACTGAATTCAAAGTCTATTGTTTGTATTTATAATATACCTATTATCAATTCAGATCTTATTTTTCCCCAATGTAATTTTAACATTAATAACTCATTTCAATTGATGTTTCAGTTCATTTTCCTTATGAGTTATTTTCTTGTAGTTATCCATTGAGAGACTAGTTTTGGTTGTTTTGGTATAATTAATCTCTAGTGGACTGGGTACTCACAATATGAACTGAAAACCATCATTATCATTATCATCAACTACATTGACAAAATTACTGATACGAAATTCTGAGATGATAGAATAATTCTGAATAGTACTAGCATATTGATACCATTTGGAAGCTACTACCTAACCCCTGACCCCAACCTTTAAACTCCAAGTAACTCCCTAACCCTAACCTCATGTAATATGATGTGACAATTTGCATTTTCAGCCCTCAAGTTCAGCTCTGAATTTTCAGCCCTCGAGTTCCTTTCAGGCATGAATTTAATAGTCATGGTAAACCAGCCTTACCGTACTTGTGACGTAATATACCATTTGAGTGTTGTTGTCTATACTGTAGGCGTATATCTATGTTGTGTGTGTTGCAGTGTGGAGTGTGGCAGTGGTGGCGCTTCTGGTGGCTGTCGTGATAACTACAGTGGGCGTGATCACGTGTGTGCTCAGCCATTACAGGACAGCAGCAACCAGCAGCAGTGGAGGAGGTCTGCCACCCCCTCCGCCCCCCCAACACCAGTCACATCCCCCACCCCCGCCTCATCATCACTACCCCTTCGCAGCAACACACACAACAACAACTGTACCCGTGAGTAAACTTTTTCTAAATTATTTATTGATATTTTTGTTTTCCAAATAAGTTATTGGTTTAGAAGAGCAATTCTTCAAGATATCTCCTATTTCTAAACTTTTTTAAGAAAATGCGTGCCAAATTATTCATAGCAAGGGGCTGGAACCGAATCTGAAATTTAATTTTTCCATTTTCATTTTCACTGGATTCAGGTCGAGAGATCTTTATAGAAAACCTTTGTTCAAATGCTCAAAGCGCGATTTGAAAACATCCATTTGTGAGCAGAGTTTTATTGGCTATAATGTCGGCAGATGGACAGATGTCGGTGTGAACATACTTATTTTACAAGGAGATGACCGATCTTTTTGAAAAATCCATCCGCTGTGAAAGGGGTGAATCGGTCTAGGGATCAACTCATGAGACCGCGACTGTACGTAGAATTGCGCATAACTTACCATATTTCTACTCAAAGATGCAGCTCTTTCAAATCGTAATAAGTACCTGAGTTTTGTGAGTTTATAGTTTAAAAGGAATAGTTTTACATATTTTGTAACTTTGTCCCTCTCTTCAATTCTCGTTTTCATCATAGCTGACACATGTTATAACTGACTAAGGGCCGTTTGCACAGTGACAGTTTGAATTAAATTTCATTTATGAGATATGGACCCACAATGCCTATGCCTTCTCTTATTTGAAATTGAAGGCCGCCATTGGGGTATTTTAGCACGAAATATTATATCTATATATTTGTAATACTATATATTACAAAGGCATTGGTATATAATAATCTAAAGCTGCGTACACTTATACGCGCCTCCAACCCGCACCGAGCACGCTCCGCCCTCGTACCGCCCTCGTTCCTCCATCGCACCACAGTCGCTCCGCCTCCGCTCAGCAGTCGCACCCATCAGGAACGTTACGGAAGATGTTAGATCTTCTCGCGTTCCCCAGTCCAGTCGAACCACTCTTGCTCACCGGTCGATCATCAATCGCTCTGCTGGAGTGACGTTCGGTTGCGGAGCAGAGCGAAAGTCTGTACGCACCTTTATAGGTTGCCCCCCCAATGGCCGATTCCAATTCCTTTAAATTTGAAACAGAACTAGTGACTGTATTTAGCAACACATTATTCAAGCGTTATCTCAATTCACTGTCTTTCAGCAATGCGGTCGGTGATAGTTCATGATAAATCCACCAGATCGCATGATCTTGCATTCACAGAGCTTTCCATTGTACAGAATGGACACTTGACCATCCATTTATATCTAAGTGATGCATACAGATATACTTGCTGATCTAAAGAAGTTTATATCTATCTATTTAGTCACTTGCATATCTTATCTCGGACTGTGCGTTATGGCCAATTGCAATATTAAGGTCAATGAACTTAACCGACAACCAAAACAATTGTACTGAGTAATTGAGGGTGAGGGAGGTAAACAGCCGTTCTCGCAATTAATATTAATTTTTCGGCTGTTAAAAGCAACGCTCTTCTTTAATGCTTGTAAAAATACAAGTTCACGTGTCCTCCTTAATGGGCATTCAACTTTATCAACATTAACTATTTGAAACTGCACTAATATTTCCAAGATCCTCATTTTCCAGAATTTCTGGTTTAGTTCTGTATGGTGAGTTATATAGCTCATCCTCTCATGGGCCTAGATAAATGAATTAATAAATATATCATAGTATATTTGGTGATGTAGTCCACTGTATTCAATACAAACAGAAAACATTTTGTCAACTTTTATATTATTATTATTCCTAATCATAACTTCTAAAATACCAATATTATTGTCCACTTATTCATGATTCATGACAAATTATGCGGGAATAAAAGTCGATTTCATGAGAATTTTTATCGCTAAACCTCAAGGTTTTCAGTGATGTCAGAGTAAAAGCTGCTGCTTCGTAAGAATTAATGGATTAAGCAAAATGTGCATGGAATTAATGGCCATTTTATAGATCAGTTTTCTGAATCCACCAATTTTTATTGAAGATAATTTTAATTGAAGATAAATACTGACCCAAATAAATTGTAGATGCAAATCTAATTCCTAGAATGTGTTGCAGGGGCAAAAGGGTTACAAATTGGGATATCTTATGCCAGTTAAGGTCTAATAATAAGAGCTTTCCAAATCAAGGACTCATAAAAGATTCGACCGTCAATGGATTGAACTTCATTGTTAGAGTTCATTCGAGCTCTGGATGATGCCTTTTTTAAGAGTAGGTGGAATAACCTTTCCGGTTTAATGCTAGTTCTAGATGTGAGGCAATGTAAGCAGTTGTCAGTGAGGACATGCTACATGTCGCGTCAACATGTTGTGTTGGTCCACCGCTAAAATTAGCACCTTTCATTGATTGTGAGAGGCAATTAGGTAAATGCGGTTTTACAGACTTCTGCAAGAAGAAATGGCTTGCTCTCTATCTGACTTCTGTTTTCCATTATTTCATTAAACACAAAGCACTTTGAGCTAATTCAAGCTGAAAATAACAAATTTGATGTCAATCTATATCAAAGGTCCAAAATTATTGTCCTAGTCTAATCAATATTAATCTCCTACTTTCTCTGCTGGAAATATTGTATTCAAAGTCTATTGTTTGTATTTATAATATGCCTATTATTAATTTAGATCTTTTTTCTCCCCAATGTAATTTTAACATTAATAACTCATTTCAATTGGTGTTTCAGTTCATTTTCCTTATGAGTTATTTTCTTGTAGTTATCCATTGAGAGACTAGTTTTGGTTGTTTTGGTATAATTAATCTCTAGTGGACTGGATACTCACAATATGAACTGAAAACCATCATTATCATTATCATCAACTACATTGACAAAATTACTGATACGAAATTCTGAGATGATAGAATAATTCTGAATAGTACTAGCATATTGATGCCATTTGGAAGCTACTACCTAACCCCTGACCCCAACCTTTAAACTCCAAGTAACTCCCTAACCCTAACCTCATGTAATATGATGTGACAATTTGCATTTTCAGCCCTCAAGTTCAGCTCTGAATTTTCAGCCCTCGAGTTCCTTTCAGGCATGAATTTAATAGTCATGGTAAACCAGCCTTACCGTACTTGTGACGTAATATACCATTTGAGTGTTGTTTATACTGTAGGCGTATATCTATGTTGTGTGTGTTGCAGTGTGGAGTGTGGCAGTGGTGGCGCTTCTGGTGGCTGTCGTGATAACTACAGTGGGCGTGATCACGTGTGTGCTCAGCCATTACAGGACAGCAGCAACCAGCAGCAGTGGAGGAGGTCTGCCACCCCCTCCGCCCCCCCAACACCAGTCACATCCCCCACCCCCGCCTCATCATCACTACCCCTTCGCAGCAACACACACAACAACAACTGTACCCGTGAGTAAACTTTTTCTAAATTATTTATTGATATTTTTGTTTTCCAAATAAGTTATTGGTTTAGAAGAGCAATTCTTCAAGATATCTCCTATTTCTAAACTTTTTTAAGAAAAGCGTGCCAAATTATTTATAGCAAGGGGCTGGAACCGAATCTGAAATTTAATTTTTCCATTTTCATTTTCACTGGATTCAGGTCGAGAGATCTTTATAGAAAACCTTTGTTCAAATGCTCAAAGCGCGATTTGAAAACATCCATTTGTGAGCAGAGTTTTATTGGCTATAATGTCGGCAGATGGACAGATGTCGGTGTGAACATACTTATTTTACAAGGAGATGACCGATCTTTTTGAAAAAATCCATCCGCTGTGAAAGGGGTGAATCGGTCTAGGGATCAACTCATGAGACCGCGACTGTACGTAGAATTGCGCATAACTTACCATATTTCTACTCAAAGATGCAGCTCTTTCAAATCGTAATAAGTACCTGAGTTTTGTGAGTTTATAGTTTAAAAGGAATAGTTTTACATATTTTGTAACTTTGTCCCTCTCTTCAATTCTCGTTTTCATCATAGCTGACACATGTTATAACTGACTAAGGGCCGTTTGCACAGTGACAGTTTGAATTAAATTTCATTTATGAGATATGGACCCACAATGCCTATGCCTTCTCTTATTTGAAATTGAAGGCCGCCATTGGGGTATTTTAGCACGAAATATTATATCTATATATTTGTAATACTATATATTACAAAGGCATTGGTATATAATAATCTAAAGCTGCGTACACTTATACGCGCCTCCAACCCGCACCGAGCACGCTCCGCCCTCGTACCGCCCTCGTTCCTCCATCGCACCACAGTCGCTCCGCCCCCGCTCAGCAGTCGCACCCATCAGTAACGTTACGGAAGATGTTAGATCTTCTCGCGTTCCCCAGTCCAGTCGAACCACTCTTGCTCACCGGTCGATCATCAATCGCTCTGCTGGAGTGACGTTCGGTTGCGGAGCAGAGCGAAAGTCTGTACGCACCTTTATAGGTTGCCCCCCCAATGGCCGATTCCAATTCCAAGTACGACACTAGCGCTGCATGTGAGTCTATGCATCTTTAAGGTCTTTGGATTAAATCCGTATCAAGATGTGTTTGTTATGTGTTACATTTTGAGTTTAAGCCACCAGCTGATTAAATGCAGTTTAAACTTTGACTTTGCAAACGGCTCTAAGGCCCATAAGTTTACGTTTTAAATTGAGTTCAGCTGTTCCTTTAAAACACCTATTTGAAACACATCATAATAAATACAATCATACATAATATATTTAATCGAAGATTAGCGTTGAATGTAGATAGTCAATATAGCCTCTCAATGTAATATACAGTAATAGAGTATGCAATTTTACTCAAAAACATTAATATGAAGAGCATGGAGAGCATCTATCTTAGATCATTATTGATGTTGAAATGAATATTATTGTGTTTCTTGAATATAATCCGAGTCTCGAAGGAATAGTTCACAAAACTTTTCATAATTTGTTCCAAGATATCCTCAATCTCCACTTGAAACTTGAAAATAATACAGTGGAAATTACAGGACGCTCCCTTCACTTCCTACTTGTACTTCTTCGATCAGTATATTCTACCCGGCAATCTTTAAATTCTCTATTAAACTTTGCACATTGTTGCATACTCTCTATTCTCTTGAAATGTTCAGCAACTGAATGCCGTGCAACTAGGCCTATCTGAAAGCAGTAACTAGATTCATCCAACAGTTGAAGGCTGTGCGAGCAGAAACACAATGGTATATTCTGCATGCAACTAAGCTACGGTTATTTACAATTTGTACGTGTCTGGAGTGGAGTTGAACTAGCCTAGAGCCTAGTGCCTAGACAGACGTTGCCTGTTGCCTGTGCTCATTCGTTGGTCGGATGGATAATTTCATCCGGGAGTCATGGCAAAGGGGTGAGGGGGGCGGGCATTGGAATTGACCAACCAAGGTGACCTTCCAAGGTTGCAGGGAGGAGTGAGGGGGCTGCAAACGACACGTGGTCATACGACCTTGTCGGGTAATAAAAGTGCATTTTTACTGCGGTACATGCTTGCATTGTATGCACCGCTCAGACGAGTGCAGCAATGCTGCAACGAGTGCAGTTGAGTAGGAAGGCAGACATTCTATGGCCAGCCTATTATTCTCAACGACCGTTCTGTTGCAATAATAATGCACTCCCTCTCACTCACTCCTTTTCTTCCTCTTCGTCCTTCTTCGATTAGTATCTCTTCCACGGCTATCTTTATTAACTTTGCATAGCCGAGCCTAAATGCATCTTAATGCATCTCCTTCGCGGTTGACTGTTGTTATTATTCTTCAAGTGCTGCAGATTGCAAGTAGAATGTTTATGTGAAATGTTGAATTTGCATAATATTTTGTAACATCGGTACGCGAAGAGAGAATATGTTGTAAGTATGACCACAAGATGACTAACGAACAATAATCATTGATCATTAGCTCAACTTGTATTAATGACTTACTACAATAATTGCAATTATCTGACAATAATGCATATGCAATCCGAACATAGGAAGCTTGATCCCGCTTCTATCTAATCGCCCAGTTGTCTAGCATGCACCTCCTATTCTACAGGTGACCAATTACGGATCAGACTTTCATATTATAATTTTTGTGTGTTGATGAATCGCTTCATTGTGGTTCGGAACCCACCTGAACCTGGGTACTCATGGTCCAAGGATTCACAATTAACTAATTAACTAACACTAGAATTCTCTATTATATACTATACTATCTATCTATCTATACTATTATTACTATCTATATACTATTCTTGCTCATGGTTCACTCATGTCACATAATCATCCTTTTCATTACCACGCATTAGCCAAGAGCTTATTTTTGAGTATCACCTTCAGTAAAAAATCATCTTCTATTTACTCAAATGTAAAGCAAACGCATATTACTAATATTTTTTAGGAAATATAAACTTCAGGCTTGAGGTTCGTGGTCAGTGGGGGATCCTTCGATTAAGGCTGCAACAGGCTGAGGAAAACGTTTCACTAGTGATATTTTTCAAAGATTTTCGATTATTATAATTATTAAATTATCAAAATAAAAAAGTTTTCACAGGATTTTTCCCGATTATCACGTTTTGAGATATGAGCGTCTAGAGTTAAAATCTTTTGGAAAGATCATTTCAAATCCAGTAAGAAATAGATCCATTGAACTTGCAGGATGAATCCTTCATGGTATCGTTGATTGAATAGAAAAAAATATTTTCCTGAAAATATCAATCGATTTCAAAGAATGACCAAAAATAACTAAGTGTTCAGTAATTGAATGCTGAGGAAGCTTGCATTCATTACAGTTAGGTTCTCATCTGGAGGACGATAAGAAAAAATACTTCAACTAAATCATTCATTTCGAATTGGTTTAACTACTAGTTCAATGGCTAGCTCAAGTTGAATATTCACTCGAACCATTCAATTTACTCACTTTTGTCCTTTGGATGTGTGATTGAGAACAATGAATTGAATAAATGGGTGAATCGTATTCAGTTTTATGTTTATGATTATATATCCTTATAAAGTGTGACAGTTCTGTTTTAAATTATCCTCAGACACAACGTAATATGATTAACTACTTACTTCCAGTCTCCTATGTCCGATTAGGTTCTTTCACCTTGCAGCAGAGGAAAATGCTGCTTGTAGATTTTCTATATGGGTCCATTACTCATGAAAATAGCGTCTTCACTCCTAGCTCTCAGCATATTCTCCATCTTCAATCTTTATGATAAACAGAAGGTTGCATTGTTTGACTTCTTCTTAGAATTAACTCATATTTATATTTTTTACGAAATTTAGACACGTACATAAGTTTTTTTTTCAGAAATTATCTCTATGCTCGTGAATCTTTTCACAACTGTTGGAAGGTCCAATGATCAGCAGTCAATTCAGTCGTAGTTTATTAAAAAGTTATCAATCAGTCATTTTGTTATTTTGACGTTTATGTGTGTTATATCTTGTCTGGTTTCCTTGGAAAAGACTCGAGGAGACCACGCGTGCAGTAATACAGACGTTGCATTAGTTACACTCTAATAGCGAGCTAAATTATTGATATTATTTTGACCTTGGCACGTGTAATTGTCCCGTCCAGTTGATAATTGAGAAGAGAAAACTTGCAGAGGAAAATGCTGCTTGTAGATTTTCTATATGGGTCCATTACTCATGAAAATAGCGTCTTCACTCCTAGAGTAGGTAGAAGCATTAATGTCAGGTGATAACAAATTATAAGCTCTGAGATACTATCAAGTTTTCAGTAGAAACATTTTCAATTTGTTTCTTCAAAATGTTATTGCTCAAGAGATTCTCTTGTCGCTTTTTATTGACTTTTCCGTTTCAATTCATTTCATTTTGCTCTGCTGACTTCAAACACCTAGAACGAGAGACACTGATAAGAGGTGTGTATTTTTTCACCTTGTTTTGTTTAGAAAATATGTTAAGAGATATTCAAAAAACCACTCAGTACCATTAGATGGATCTGTAGCTGAATCTGAAATGGAAATACATCTCTAATCCCTGAACATCAATATACATCAGAGAACATAATTTCAATGAACATCATGTGTTCTGAAAAGTAGGTACTCGAAAACTTATATATTCCATGATAATTCGGTGACTGTGTCACCTTTTTCAACTGGTGAGCTGAAGTGATCATGGTTGTTATTTATATGAATATAAACATGACAGTATTGATTCGACCATCAACCGGCGTCAATAATCGTGTACCATTGGCAGATTTATTTAGCAATTTTCGTGTTTTTTTCTACAAATCCCTTTTGCTTTTCCTTCATAATAATTTTCAAGAGGCTTGTCTACCAATAATAACGTTTCATGAAAGAAAGTGTCAGACTTATGGAGAAATTCACCAGATGTTTTAATTTTATCAGGAACCAAACAAAGTTCATTGCATATATTTTGAAGCTTTAACGTCTTATTAAGAGGCTATTATCTATAGAAATGACGTTAATCTGTATATCAAGTTCGAATGTTTCTATCAGACTATCAATATTATTAATATCGGTATTGTTTCTTAATCTTCACATTCTGATTCTGGTGATACTCTTGACTGATATGGTGATCTTAAATCATCAGTTCTTGAAAATATTGATGGGAATTTCCATCCAGATGACAAATTCCCTCAATATTTAGAGCATGTTTATATTCTGTGGCATACTCTTAGATCTTATTGGAAGAAAATATTTTACTGAAATTCTTGCCTCTCACCATAAATCTAACATACAAACATTCTGATTTGAAAAAGAGTCTTACCTTATAGAGTGTGAAATGACTGCTGGTTCGTAATTCACTTCGGTTCATCATCCCTACTATTATGTTTATTACGATTTATTTTCATATATAATTAATGGTAATTGCAATTTATTTATGATGTTTATCTATTGCCCTTATCACTTTTCGATCTTCATCTATCCCGTTAAACATGTTCTCAGTGCAGTACTAATATCTGAGAGTACATTGGGTCCTTCAGTGAGTTCAAGGACCATTCGAAAATTTTAATAACTGAGTTCGTATAACGTTAATGTCGTTCGATTATAATGGCATGCAATGGCAAAAGGCGGTTATAAATTACAGTATTTATAATTATAGATTATGTCGTCTCCCTTATTATTGCGGTTTTTTTCGCAATCAAACAATTATTCACTTCACGATCTTTACTACAATTGAACAATCAAAATGATACCGAAAATCTCGCATGTTTCTTCAATTGGTCTGTCCCTTTTCTTTAAAGGTTTTTGTTCCCTACTTCCTCTCCCCCTACTCTTCTTTTTTGTACTTCCCATTGCCAAGTACGAGTACTTCTTCCTCTTCTTTCCCTTTCTTCTATCTTCGTATTTTCCTTCTATCTATAATTTCTAGCTTCTTCCAACAATTCTTCAATTAGTTCGACCATGACAACGATCTATAGTGCGTTCACACGATTTTCTTTCAATTGAAGGTTCTGGAATCATTCCGTTTGAGGATACAGAAAAAGAACGAGTTATCGTTGTGTCTCCTCTCAATTGGCGGTTAGTTTTATTGGGATTTGTCTCGAGCATGCTGGGAGGTATTAGTTTAATTGCAACAAATTACTTGAAAATTGGCTGGGTCAATCTTCTCATTGAGTTTGATTATTTGGAGTGAGTCTCTTTTCTTAAAAAATGAGTGAGAATGGTATGAGGAGTATAATATGATTTCAATCGATGAAATCGAACTAATAAACTAAGTTCATTCATTTATATAGGCAGTTGAACAAACTCATCATCCTCTTTTATTCATCTCATCGACTTCAAGTTACAATGAGATACGATTATTGTATCAGTTTCTGAGTTCTGAGTGTCATTTGTGTCCTTATATTTCCCCAAGGAGCTCAAAATCTATGACCTTGGATCGGGGCATACTATGAAGTAGACCAGTTTCTCAGGAAAGTGTAAAATGATCTTTTATGAACTTTCGAATCATTTATAAGGGTGATAAATGATTATTATTCCACAATATTCAAAATGGTTGTTGTGGTAATCCATACTTAGTGAATCCCAAAATTGTGGTAGCTCATAACATCGAGAATGAACATCATTTTCGAAAAGCTTCAGTGACTGAATCTTTATTCACAAGATCAGTAATAATTCGAATATTGATCCATGCTTTTCCTCTACTTATAATGGAAACCTCACTTTCTTATTCTAAATCTCGTTTATTCGAATTATGTATCGTAAAATAAACATATATTAGAATCGAACTGTTATTCCACAAATCACAAGTACAAATCACTGGTAATGTACAGTATTCAAACCTACTGTTTAAAATATTATCCTACAAGACTAACTCTTTGATTCCAAACAAGTTTGGTAACACCCAACCAATTGCGACAGAAATATTGTTCTCTTACGGCCTTTCACATCTCCATTGCGTCTGGAAACGCTCCTCATAAATATTCGGGTATATTTTCAAGGGCAATATATCTCTGACTGTTTATTTTAGTGCCTTTCTTGAACATTGGGAAAAACTTTGACTGAAACAGACGTTCATCAAACGTTTAGCGGGCAAAGTGAAAGAGCAGGAATTTGTGTGTGTGTGTGTGTGTGTGTGTGTGTGTATGCATTGTTGTTTTAATTGATTTACAACTTGTTAGGGGCGGGAAATGAGGAGGAGGAGGAGGAGAAGAAGAAGGAGAGAGCTTCTGAAGGAGGATTGTATAGTGAGATTTGCTTTGTCAGCATTCCTTGTGAATAACACGGGTGCCTGCCGCTCGTGCGATGCTGTCAGTTGAAAGTGAATCTCATATTCCGGGGAGGCCGTCTCGGAAAACTGAGAAGACCTCGAGGAGCTCAGAGGAGAGCAGACTGTCGTTTCATGTAACCAATTAGAGCGCCACGATTTATGGAATGCACGCGTCACCTATACACACTGTTTCTCTCTTTCCGCCCTGCAGTCTCTCCAATCGGGCCTTCTCTTTTCTGCTTCCAAAGAGTTGGAAGCGCATAACTTACGCTACTGCGCCCTCTCTATGAAGGCTCACATTTGAATCCATTGTTAGAGGCGGGACAGTGTGTGTGTGTGTTTGTGTGTGACCTTACTGCTTGCTGCCCCGTATTACAACACAGCGAGCGAGCGAGTGGAGCAGAGCAGACTCCTTTCACGTTGTTAGTTGTTGGTCTGAGCGATTTATCGCCTGAACGCTTCACTGGCGGAGAGCGCACAGCTAAATTTGGACGTCGCACGTGGTGAGAGCGAAAGGGAGTGCACGATGAAAGTGAAGTGGGACACAAAGGAGAAGAAGTGAGTGGAGATGAGAGTGGAGTGGAAGAAGGATAAAAAGTGGATGATAGTGAAGTGGAAGAAGAAAAAGAATGATTAGTGAATGATGGAAATCACAGGAATTCGTGAGTGGGGTGGAAAGGAGAATAGAATTATATGTATTCAAGCACTGAGAAGAGAAACATGGCGAGCAGGTTGGACAGAATTGGAATAACAAAGAGATGATCAATGAGATGAGAAAGAATTGACTGAGAAGTAACATTTTCACAAGTTAACCCGGATTGAAACAATAATATGTTAGAATATCATCCCAACAAACGTATTTACAAATAAGTTTGATATTTGAAACAACTGAAAACGAATCTGAAAATGAAAACATGTAATATTTGGTTCCTTGATAGGGCCGCTTTCTAAGATTTGAGTCTCATCTTCAGCTTTAGACGGTTTCAATAATAATCCCGCGAAATCCTGAAATCATAGAGAATAAATTAAAAATTGAATCTGAAAAATAATAGTACCTGAAATTGAATAGAAATAGTGTTATTGAAAGAATACAAATCTTTTTTCGAATATAAATAGATGCAAATCATTTTCTCTGTAAGCAGTAAAACAATATGGGGTTCCATTCCAATAAAAATTGTAGGAAAATTGAATTTAATATAAAAATATCTAAGATCAATATTTTTTTAACTAAAGCATGTAAGTATTGAACTCCTATAAATATCATTGAATAACAATCTAGTGAATGTGGTGTAGTTAAACGTGTTTTGCTCCAGCAAGTGCCTTGATGAAGTTTGTGGTGGTAGGTAATGGTTAGAGGGAGTACATACTGAAAATGCCGAAACCTAGTGTGTTATGGTGCTTGTGGTGGAGGGAGGAGAAGGTTTCAGAAGTGCCTGAGTATCGGTATTTCGAGTGCAAAATTCGTGTCCGATGCCAAAATTAACTAAAAATGCTCATACACGTGTCTGAGCACAGTTGACTGATTTTGCAGCTTGAAGAGGGTTGATGAACGAGTTGAAAGAACGCGAGGCACGCTCACTGGCTGATTCTAAGCCAAAATCTGTCTCTTCCAAAAATATTACGTTGATGTATGAGAACAATTGTAGCGATTGTTTGATTAGAAAGCTTGTAGTTGATGTCCTAGGCTAGTCGAATCAAAAAGTGAGTCATACAATAAATTTATCCACTTATCACTATTCAAAGAATTTACTGCATTTACATTCGGAATTCCTGATACAGTATTATGGTTGATCTCTAATTTATTCATGATTCATGTCTTATTTCATCCTATCCACTGGTGTTTAAGAGTCAATTTGAAAGCTGTGGTGCATCATTCTAATGCTTTGTCCTATATTATTTTTTGTTATGTTTTTCAGGGTCCTTATTAACCAATCCAAGCTCGATTCAATTTTGATTCGTATGTCTAGTAATTTGGTTCTATTCACCAATTAAGATTTGTAAAAATGTGTCAGAATAACTAGGAATAACTAATAATTTACTAGGAATTCTTATATGATTTTTTGTTCAAACTCACAAAGTTAAGTTTTTAGAGTACTCATACTACTTTTGGGTCTTATGTATAAACGATAATTGAGATCGAATTCAGCCAAGTTTTGTTTGGTTGCTTGAAAATTAATCATTAGGCTACTATACTGGTTTTGAATGGCTGCTTGGTAACCAAGCCAAGCTTGACTAAGCTTGACATTGGAATCGTTTATAAGCACAACCCTCCAAAGTCAAAGTCGAAAATTCCCTTATTCCACTAAATTTAATTTTTTTAGAATAGATGGGATACAATACTCAAAATCTCAGGATTGTTTCCTTGAAGTAGCTAACATTAGAATCCCATTGTCGCTTCAATACTTCTCAGCATTTCAATTCAATAATTAATAATTTCAATCAAAAATTTAAGCAATTGATTATTTCAATAAACAGTTATTATTGGTTTTCTAGTGTTCTTTCTTTAGTAATTCCAGCAGTGCGTGTGTGAGCATTGTGATGCTGGAGATAGGACCGTTATGGGCGTATTTTTGAATAGAGCAAAGTTAGGTTGTGCATGATTTTGACAGGTTCAGATTGATTACTATGGCTAGTGAGGGTGGCATCTGAAAATCATAATAGATGGGTAGGAGAGAGGATGGTTGAGTGGGTATTGGGGAGGGGCGGGTGGTCAATGAGGCAGGGGTCATCTCAGGACAAGGCCTTGTGAACCTGTAGATGACCGTTAACAGATTCAAACCGTTCCTCCCACAATGCTGTAGGTACTGGTGGTTATATGTTTATGTAGGTATATGTATATGTCCTGGTAGTGAGAGTGTGTGCATTGTGCTTGGATGTTAAGTAGATTGAGGGTCACCCCGAGTCCTTCTCTTTATTATGCTGTCGATAATGACTGCTCCGCTTAACCTTAAAGACAGCACACTAGGAGTTGGATGAACCACTGAAAACTAAAAATTTCTTAATTTGTAATTGAACTGCCGCTGATGACATTTTGATGGCTGCATGGCAGTGATGGTCTAGGGGAGGATTGATGGCAATGTGGAGTGAAGGAGTGAGAAATCTTCTTGCATAATGATAATACGAGATTAGTTTAAATAAGTCGATAAGAAAGTAGGAAAGTGAATAAATAGAATAGGGATTTGATGTCGAACTGTAATAAATTATTTCTAATGTATATTTCTTAATACATAATACATTATTAATTAAAACGCCCCTTTATTTGTTATCCTCCATATCCACATTAGGAAACTAAATAATTGTTGTCAGTTTTAAGGCAGTTTTGAAATCTCTTTTTATGCTCAAAACAGTTGATTAAAAAAAATCAACTGAAACTAGAATGCTGATGGTGGCTTATTTATCCATTGATTTTATCTACGTAACCTAAGAAATTGAACTATATTTTTATTACAGCCATCTGCTTTGATAGCTGAATACTATTGTGCTGGCTTGATCAACAAGATGTTGCTATAGAACCTCTAAAGAACTTTGACGATTTTAAGGTCCAGCTCCAGAAAGGGGTTTCAACCCCTTCAGCTCACGCCTATTCACTGTGCATGGTCAGTTATAGTCTGGTCTTCTCATTATAGGGGTGGCTAGTATTTGAAAACTATGAGTTTTATTGGGGTAGGAGAAAGCTGTTGAGCTTTCAGCCTAAATACACCCCCTCCTTTCAGATTGTGTAGCTCGAGCTCACTCTTATTCTATTCTGTCCTTTTCCCTTTCTTCACGCCTTCTCTATCTTGGTGCCTTGTCATTTGGGTAGAGGTCTTCATGAAGAGTAGCATCGTAGCTCGTACTCCAAGAGCTTTCTGGGTGAGTCGATTTATTTTATTGTTGTATACAATTCAAATTGTTATCACAAGATGTGTTTCTCCTTTTACCTAAATTACCTAAAAATATAACAAACTATTCCAATAAAAATGTTATGACGTTTTTGGGAATTTATTAATTTTTGGTAGAGGTAAAGATTAAAAATGGTTTCATAAAATTTACTTCTTCATTACGAGACATCATAAATAATAGAGAGCACAATTTTCAATCCAAATATTAAATTGAAATAATCAACTATAATATCCTCATCATAATTCTTATTGTCTCAAGTGTGTTGAAAATTTTCCAATTTCTGAACTACATAATTCATTCTGAATAATATTTTTTCGCCTTATCAGTTCATGGAAATAACTTCAATTCCTTTTTCAACACTGCTTTCAACTCTTATATTCCAAAATTCCTTAAATCCATTGGAGTCTAATCAACAATAATTTTCATGATGTAACTCGAGTAATTTCCGATTATTGATGACTCATCAGTGAACTCGTGTGAGCTAGTTTTTCCGGTCATAAACCAGCAGTCTGTAAAACAGACATGAGATAAAAATTCGGAGGTCGCGTCGCATGATCCTACTACATTTTTTCTCTGTCTAGACGTCCACTCACTTTTATCTGCCACCTAATTAAGTGAATCTAATCGCTCACTCGGCTGTATCACAGCCAAAATTATATGGAAAAAACATCAATAGTTCATAAACTGTTTGCTTTTTCGGAGCAACCAAGTGTCGGTAGAACTGATTCTCCAATAAATCGAACAATAGCGAGGTCATCCCAATCGCTTTGACGTTAGTAATTGTCCGATTTAAAAAAAATCAATGATGTAACACACTCGAATGCGTAGGTTTCCATATCCGTTTTATTTCTATTATTGAAGTGGCTAGTAGTTATTTTCGGTTGATTGTTGTTATTTGCGTTGAATGGGGAATTATTATTCCCGTAGTTATTTGGATCGTGGAAAATTTCGACTATTGTGATGAAAACAATAAATGAATTGTCATCTTCCAAATTTTACGATCCAATCGTATCACTTCTGAAACCTTTTATTGACCTACCATTGCAGACCTACTTATTGAGGAATTTATGTGAAATGAAGGCTTTCTCACTATAGTCATGAAGCACTTGACCAGAAAGGCTCATGTGAGTTCAATTTGAAATTTAATAATATGCAACTAAATCACAGCTTCAAGCATTAAAATCTTGACACTATTGGAGAATACTCATATAATATATTGTAACACAACTGTGAAATCAATCCAAACACTAAAAAATAGTATTTTCCTCCATCTGTCATGTATCCATTGCTATATACAAAATTTACTATATTATTTGGAGAAGATTGAAATCCCCAGCTACAATTTTACGTAACTGATCTTTATCTACACTTTTATGTGCAGTGATCATCATACGCTATCTGAACTTATCGTTCAATAGCAACAGATACAACACAAAATTATTGATTGTAATTGGATAATCTCCCGAAAATGTGTATAGCGTGGAAAGGGTAGACCCAGTCTATCAACATTTATCTCAGTTTTTCGAATTGCCTCACAGTTTCAGTAGAAGGTCCTTCACCTCCAACTATCTACAAAATTATAGCTCCAGGTTGACTCTTTGTCCTCTTTAAAAACTGTCATTACAATTTATAGTCTGTTTTACTTCGTCCAAGACTACATTATAGAACTAGTGTACGTTACTGATAGTGGTACTGTTATTCTTATGATATTTACTCATAATATGATTCACATCTACGAAATATTAATGGTGTGTATCACTGACTAACTCTATTTGACATAATTTCAGCGTAAACAATGAATTAGCTAGCAGCAACTTTGCAGTACAGTTGCCATACAAGCTGCAAGTAGTATAAATGGTATGCTATTACCATTTATACTACTAGGCAATAGAATAATTTGTAGATGTGGTCAGTGATTAATACAGTCCATAATGGAAGGTTGGTTTCGAAGGCACTATCAATAGTGCAGTCTAGGTTTACACAGTCTAGACTAGACACACCATCAGCGTCGTGTCTGAAGGCGCGGACTGACTTTGAAGTAGTGAGAGTGAAGAGTGTCTAGAGTGAGTGAGAGGATGTGATGGAGTGGTTGATGGTGCGACAGAGAACAGCCATAGTAAAAAGCTAGTCTCTTTCTCTCTCGCGGCTTTATCAGTTGCAGACGGTCCCCCTTGGCTTTACCCCCACTCCACCCGCCGCTTGGCAATTGAACGCCATATCTGTTGAACTCTGTACGTCTGGCTTGGCGTCTAGCTGCAAGCAAGCCGCTTGTCAGTTGTTTGATAGACTTGGCTGCGGTCCTCACTTCGCAGTTTGTTTATTCAATTTGAACGCTTCTAGACGAGCGTATGTGTCCATCGAATAGCTAGTGCGAGTTCGTGAAAATTGGGAAACTGTTCTCGAATTAACTTGTAGCGTTTCGAAATTAGATTGTATTTCAGAACTTTTGTTTTTAGAAATTAATTGCCTTTTTTACTTTGGTGTTTGCAATCAAACTTTGTTTTTCAACTTAGTATTTCAACTTTTATATTGATAGGTTTTCGTCGATAACTTTTCGAGTTTTTTTGTCAATTTTTCATAGTCATTCATGGTTTTCCGTTATACAAAAATTCTACTTGTTTGTGATTCGGTTCAAAATAAGTACTGCACTGGTGTTTAATAACAATCATCTATCGACTTGTGTCTAAAAAAAGAGAATAACCTTTCTCCATTCCAGGAAGGACTAAACATCTTATCATCCTTGAACAATTTCGTTACTGTTGATTAGTGAGCTATGTGGTTTTCGACTAATTTTGATGTTTATATTTGATCAGACATATACGTCGAATTTCCTCGAGTTTCCTAGGCTCAACTGTGACTTCAACAAGTGTTTCCATGATGAAGATGCCTTTGGAAAATCTACACAGAAAACTCTACAAGGTTCGGTTGTTTAAATTTCTTATTCCATTATCACTTTTTTATCTTTAAGAAATTCAGTGATTATTGTTGTATATTTTTTATCTTATCCAAATCCAGTTTCTTTATGTCTCTTCTTAATAATGTATTTTAACATTTTTATAATCTGGCTCCAATTTTTAACTAATACGAAAATATATATTCATTTCACTCATCAATTATTTCAAATATCCGATTATGGAATTAATTATTATTTTCCGTGATAGAATTCAAATCAAAATAGTGCCTCAAATCGTTAAAACAACTTGAGAACTGTACAAGTCATTCAATTTTCAGTTAGAATGGCGCTGTTGATAATATTTGTCAGTCTTATCAGCTTTGAAAAACGTTTTTGAATCAGTTTCATTGGCTCTTGATGAATACTCTAGTTCTTATGCTGTTTTCAATGAGATTGAAAGTCTATTTAATAACTGTCACATGAAATTTAAGTACAATACGTCGAATACGAATACGTCCTTTAAAAATTTGTTATTACAGTATTCTTGAAACTGACATTCAAATGCAAACAAAAGAAGGAAAAAATTATACTCCTATTTAATGAAATTGTTGCATTTCATTTGAAATTCTTGATTCCATTGGTAAACAAATCAACCACTATTGACTTTCTATATCAGATGTAAGATTGTGCATGAATATAACACCTATTGACAATATAATTTTTTTCCCGCATTCATAAGCGTTCATTCAAATAAATCTTGAACTTTAAATGGTCAAATCAAATGAACTTTAAATGGTCAATCCTATAATTTAGGCAGATAAATATAATAAGTTATTGGAAACATTTTGAGGTCTAGTTAATGCTTCATTTATGATTATGGATATTATTTACCAGACTAATTCACTCTCACTTATGTTTTGATAATAATACTTTGCATTTTTCAAGATAACTGACAATAAATTTTGACTGATCATGATATAAACTTATGGCAGGATGTGATGCAACTGTCTAGCCGAAACAGGTGTTATGTCTAGAGAGATTAAAAGAGATCAAGTTGTGAATTGATTACTTATTATTAATAGACTCTTGACAAATGAGCTCAGATCAAAACAACAATAGAAACAGAAGCATGCGATTGAATAGGGTTGTAAGAACTGGGGGCCTTGCGTTGTATAGGTATGAAAATGTTTGGATCCACTTTGGTTCCTTTCAATAATTATCAAATTGCACCTGGATCAATATAACTATATCAATCATTCATTTGAGGTATGATTAATTATGTCTGATATTGCATTCTAGGCGTGGATAAAATCGTCAATTTAGATAGAATCTCTATTATAATCAGGCACAAGCTTATAAAATATTTTTTTTATATTTGTATTGAATATCAGTATGTAGCCTACTCTTCTCTTTCCTCCACTACCTTAAACTTTATTCATTTCTTTTCTCCTATATATTTCTAACTTTCCTTCCATCGTCTTCCTAATCTTACTCAACTTCCCCGCCTCTAATTCTCTCCTCCTCTTCCTTCCCCCCTCAGCCTCACCGAACCCTCTTGCTTCGTACACCCTACTCCTTTCTGATCCATAGTCTAGACCTCTAGACAGTGTGCATTTCGTTCCATACAAGGGCTACCTGGCATTCCCCTCCGTCATGAAAAGTGCATTGTGTTGTAATGCACCGGCCGATTGCATCCTCGTTGCACCTGTTGCATGTTTGATGCACCACAAATGCATTGTGTCGGGGCCACTTTGCATTATGCAACACAATGGTGCAGGCCAGAAGCTAGAGCCATGTGTGCATTACCATTAAGGAGTATGACCACTGATGGTAGGTGGGGGGAGGGGGTCAGTATCCTCTGTAGTTGACCCCGGACATTCAACATGTCGTGACTACCATTCATGAGATGCGGTCGCGGGGAAGGGGTTGGTTAATGTCACCCTAAGGTCAGTAATGGGGGAGAAGAGTTCCTCCTACCCTCTGGTCATTGTGAGGACAACTCCTAGTGAAAGTATATTGTAGGGTTCGGTTGTTATTATAAGAAAGATGTGACAAATTACAAATTATAAAATTTTGATCCCTTCTACTTCTTGTTTGTTGATTGTATTTTGTCATTATTTCTGTTCCGATAAGTCACTTCTTTCCAAGTACCTGTAATACTAATGGTAATCCCTTCGGCTAGGCTTGAAGTGAGAGATAGTAATCTGTGAAAGTTGCCTTTAGAATTAGGTTGTTTTTAAGTCATGCAGTGAGCTGCTTTTGCTTAGCTTCCTTACTTTTTTGCTACAAAATGAAACTATGCATTTTCAAGGGATCTGTTTTAGAATTTTGTTGTGTCTCAGGATAGAGGTGTACTCAAGAAAATGTTCATACTTCGTTCACCTCTAATCAAATGCAAAAAAGTTTTCAAGTCAATCTAATTTCAGTCGAAAGTAATCGAAAGTCAAAAACGTTATCATATCTATTGAACCAATCCGGTTGGCTGTCCAGTCAATTGGAATTGCATTATTATATTGGTAAACAAGAATAAATTCAACTTCAGCAAATAATTGTTGAAAACTGGTAAATATTGCTCTGAAAACTTAATTTCCACGAAAATAATTGTCAAGTCGAAGTTTTTCCTATAGCATCGAATGACTAAGCAAGGTGCATAACCTCTATTTGGTGCAAGTTGGTGCAATACGATCTTGTTCTGGAGTAGTCTACAGTTTGCATTCCCATGCAATCGATAGGAAATGCATTACAATGGCGTATTGTCTCTGTTTCGAGTTCTAGTCTAGAAGTGCACTTCCGTTCCGTTACAACCGACTCCCCCTGAATATTATTATTGTCCTTACATCAGTTTCAATCACAATTCAATATTCTTTCCAACTGACTTCTCTCTGTTTCTTTATACATCCCCTTCGCGTAGCAATTGCATCGGAAATCGCTCGTATTGTCTACTGCAATATCTATTTTCCAGTACAGTCTGTAATGTTCAGTATAAGCTTTTGTCTAGACTCTAGACGTATTCATCTTGCTTCGATAGTATAGTTAGTATAGAGTAGCTACGAGTAGTTGTTGTAATTTCATCTTTACATACAAGGTTGGAGTGGGGATTGCAAATTAAATTGACTTCATTTTGTTGAAAGAAGTTTACGATTTTATCTGAGATGGAATATGATTGCAGTTTAAGAAAAAAGTACATATTGTTACACACAGGGTTTTTTTCTTATTTACATTATACTAATGTACTTTCATTTGAACAACATTTCGATAAGACGTCGACAGTACTTCAATACCACTTTGAAATCCTGCTATCAATCAGTGTATTTCATCATCAAAATATTGTGATCATGTAAAAAAATCAACAGCTATTGTTAAATTTTCTCAAAAGTGAGGGAAACAAGTGGCTTCAAACCTGTGTTGTATGTTCCTCTCCTGAATTTTGATAAGTAAGATTTATATAAGTGATAATTTGAAATCATTTTCCCTGCCAAACTCAAATTCAAGAAGTTCAGATACTTCATACAACTCATCAAACCTTGTTCTTCCTTTAAATTCGGAATTATTGGAATGATTCCGAGAGCTGATAATTTGCGTTACATAAGTGCTAAAACTTTCCCTGAGAATTTCACGTGTGTGTTTTATAGATTTCATGTTCCATGTCACATCATACAAATACATATACACATGCACACACATATGTATGCAAGCAGCAGTTATCGATGAAAATGCTTCAAAGCTCTGGATTTGACGCGCTATCCAATTTGCGGTGACAGGAAACGAATTGGAAATTTATAACTATTTCGCACAACACCTGTCACTTAACCTTCACATTCGCAACAAACGTCAACTCGGCAACTATTTCTCCCTTAAACAGTAATTGTGTAGCACCATTTTGATCGTTATGTTACACATTGAAGTCTGTGTGCGGGCATTAAGGCTTTAATGATTAGACTTTCGACTTTTGTTCTGCCAAAACTTGTTATATTTACAATAGATTGCACTTCACGAGTCTGAAGTATCAAATATATTGAAAAGTATTTGAACGTAGTATATATCGATCTAACTCTATTGAATAAATGGTTTCTGTGAATGTATAGACAATCCAAATTTGCTAGCGAAGACAAAACTGAAAATGGAAAAATTTAATGATTTTTGGTTCATGTGTTCTATTTTCCAATATACAGGTTTATTTTGTGTCTGCTATTGCATTTTGACGTTTAATAAGATCGGACTCCTTTTTTCTAGTTTCTTTGATCTGGCAACTTTGACCCATGGGGTTATTAATAGTAATAGATAATTTTTTATTGACAAATTCTTGAAACAGTAACAATAGAACACTCTTTGTAGGTAAAATAATGTATTAGTAATTTGGAAAATGTGAATTCTACTTTAATGTTAGATGTAGAAATCCATTATATTCTTTGATATAGTGATAATTATTATAGGCTGAAATCTGTAACAGCTGCGTTTTCCTATTCTGCAATATGCTGTGTTTGAAGTAAATTCAACATCTTCATTTCAAATTTACCGATAATTTTGCGTCATAATTAATATATATTTGCGTTTTTTTCCAGGTACGTATTTACATTCATCATGCGTGCACTACTCTTATACATGTAAGTTTAGTTTTTCTTGGATTATTTTCCAAGATTTTTTTCTAATTGTTGTGCATACTCTGCAGCTTCTCACAATAAACATGAATAATTTCCATGAAAAGTATTCTTGATGCAGACCATTTCAAGCTTACATGTTCACCAACAAGAAAATGACTAGAGTATTTTTAATCATTAGCCTGCTAATTGTAGAGCAAAATGTATAGTAAAATGTAAGCTTTTACTTTCAAAGTGTATGAAACTTTCGTTCTCAAAATGTGCTTCATGCTGCACAATTCTCAATCCGAATCCAAGCTTTTCATAGCATATAGTCTAATTATGATTAAACTCTAATCTTAAGTATTACATTTTTTTGTAAAATTCTTTCTCGAGGTCGCATGATACAATTTATCTTTTTATTAATGAAAAGCATGATCTACTAATGAGGTCATAATAACTTTAATTTTTTTCAATTCAATTTTTAACATGAGTAGAATTATGATGCTATCTACTAATAATCTTGACTGAATGCTCAATCAAATGCACGATTTGAAAGGATTCAGGATATGCTTAGCTTAGAATAGTTATATAATTTTTCATTTCGCAATTTATACGGCATAACTTATTTTATCTCGCAACCCCGATAAAATTAACCAACTGTATAAGCTCCTGGTACAGTTTTGAAACATGGGGTGGCTCTATCTATTTATATCTCTATGTGCAAGTCATCTCATCAAAACATCATTCATTGAAAATGTATCTGGCAGTACTATGAAATATTGAATGTTATCTATAGCTATAGTACTCTGAGAACAATTCGTCATATACTCATCTTGTATATATAATCACGAGACGACATGTAATCGTCATACAAATTTCATCTGCAAAATCATCGTTGCTTTAGGTGTGGGCAATTTTCTCTCAATATCGCTATTTTTGCGGCTCAATTTTTGTCTATGTTTTTCAAATTCTTCTCTTCTCTATCTATTTTTTTGATATTTTGAATTTTATTCAATATGTGCGCTTCTACATATGTCACAATTTTTGGAAATTATGTCAAGATTTTTGAAATGAAATTTCAATTTTTGTGGTGATGTATTTTTGGAAATACAAACATTTCTCCTGTTCGGGTGCACCTTTTTGTTTCAAAATATTCCCATTCTAAATATCCACTATGTTTCATATTTCAGAAGCATATCTGGTTTGTTGTTTGTACAGTAATTTGTCTCTAGTCACTAATATTTCATATTTCACAAGCATATCTGGTTTGTTGTTTGTACAGTAATTTGTCTCTAGTCACTAATCGATGAAGACCTACCCAGCGAATAAGTTCAACCCTTTTTTGATTGAACATTAAATTCAAATATTTGCAAATATTGATCAATGAATCGGCAATTCATTCATATTGTTCAACTGATCCAATCAAATTCTATCCGAGTACAACTCGAAAAGCATAATAATATGAAGAATCTTCGATTTTAACTCACTGTTACATCGTATAGCTTACTGATGTGCATAATATTATGTGCTGTGTAAATACGAGCTACCTACTTCAAAATATTAAAGAATCATGGGGTATTATTCAAGAATCAAACATTCATGGGGTATGGAGTATGAGAAAAGTGATAATACTGATATCATAGCAACCAATACTTTTATTATATTACTAGTAGGTAACCCGTGCTTTGCAGCGGGGAAAATTTGGTATTGTGAAATGAATTCTCGTCCAGGAAACATAATAGAATTGAATAACATTTATTTTGTTCAAAATTAGGTGTATAATCTTCATTAGAGTTGGAAATTTTCAGGAAAAAAGATGAGATTGATAGGTCTTGAACCGCGCGCGCTACCAACTAAGCCACTGAGTCACTTGGAGGAAGCCTTGTTTGGTTGGGCTTTGATGGTTACGTACACTTTGAATCAAAAATTGTTTTAATGATTGAATTAGAAGTGGTTGATTACTAGTAATGAAAATTAGCCTATGACCTTCGTAAATTCAGAATCTTATTCAAAATTTCAAGTTAATTAGTTCATTAGTTCAGACATGATGATGTCCGTTTTCCTATCCCGGACATATATAAGCCGATTCTTTTTTCATGATATTATAGATATATAGTTTAGATATGAAAGGAGAAGAAGATAGAAGATACAACTGTTGAATACACTATTTTATCTTTGAATACTCAAGCAAAGTATAACAAACTGGAAGCTTGATGAATTGGAAACTTGATGAACTTATTTTTGATTTATTTATGATTATTTTTGGGTCTACCTGTTAAACAAGTGAGAGTGGGATGTGGGACTATTGAATAACAAGTAAGCTGAATGTTGGGGCTGTACGCCTCACAAACTACAACTTTAGGAGTCCATAATTCGAAATATTGTAGCTTCAAGTACGTACCGTCGACTGAGGTGACTTTGTCCCACCTCGCGGAAAAATATTCAAATCAGTATATCTCCGATCTCTGTTATACGAAATCGATTTTCAACATTGATACCCTTAGCCCTGATAATTATCAAGGTTCTGCATCGATATCTTGTCGAATCTCGAGATATTAGTTGAATTATCGACATAAAAACTAACTGCTTGCTTCATCTTGTGATTTCGTTGTCGGAAAACTTCGTATTAGAAAACTTATTTCTAAAAGACCTATGTTATCGGCGAGTACATTTCCTGTTTGCCTTTTCTATTGTATTTCAATTGGTATATTCATAATATCCATAGTTGAACTGGTTCTGTTACTAGTTAAATACAATGAGGTCATTTTTAGGTTAAACTTGGGGTAACTTTGTCCCAGTATAAAAATTGTGATATTATGCAGGATATGATGCAAATACAATTTGAAATACGATGAATATCATATATTCTACCTAATAAAACAAAATATTCACCTTGCTTAAAATTAATACATACAAAATATACATTTTTCGCTGATTCTGCAGTTTAAGCCATCATGCCATAAGATTTTTAGACAGCAGAAACTGAAATATTTTTCAATAAATAATTTGTGATTTTTTGAAGTGGATTTCATTTGATTTTAATGTCATTGTTCATTTTAAAGATTAACAGTGGTTTCACTTTGTCTAACTCTTGAAAATTAACTTTTTCCATATATTTTTCAAGATAGTCACCCCAACCCCTGGATGGCATTGTCTCTTATCTTCAAAAGAAAATATCTTTGTTAAAGTTAAGAAAAATACTAACTTTTTATAATGAAAAATACTCTTCAATCATTGCAGAGTGCACTGAAAAATATTGCAAGAGATTTGTTGCAACTTAAGTATTGATTGCATTGCAATCTCATTGCAACTGTTTAAAATTCCAACTCCCCAAAATTGGGACAAAATCACCCCGGCTTACCGCTACCTTATTTTCCCAACTGGAACTGTTATTCTCACTAGCCGAGCTTCTGGTTAGAATCCCTCTTGGACCCGGTGCTGGAAGGTGAGGAGTCTGCTTGTTGCTTGCAAGGATAATAGTATTTTTCCTGGCCAGGATAACACTGGATGTTCTTGTAGATGAATGTTCTCGCGTTATGCGCATGTACTGAAACGATACACTCCCGAATATTCGATCTGACTGTTTGATGTCGATCAATTAGTTGATGCATATTGACAATATTGCCGATCGATTGACAAGTTGAAAGCCAGCCAGCTAATCCAAGTGCGGTAAAATCCTCAAATTAAAATTCTCGATACGATTTCCAAAAACCAGTAAGCTGGCTGGCACTTACACTGATCATAAGTAGTTTTTTTAAGTAGGAACTCATCATTTACATCGTTGGGAAATACAACGGAGTAATGAATAAAAGAATGAATAAAATAAAAAATTATTAGAGAGGATCGGTTATCTATATTAAAATTAATCCCCCCCCCAAAATTTTGTATGACGCCAAGGGCGTCCCCCCATGCCTATTGACAGAATCCAAGGTCAGGGCAGTGGACTGTGAATGATAGTTGGTATAAAAACCTACAAATAAATCTTTGAATTCTGTGCATAAAAATACTGATAGCTTGAAGTGTGGTAAGTACGCCAATAAAAGTCTAAATGAATCAACAACATAAGATTTAATAATAATAAGATAATAATAGGCAGATGGCCACATACAAAAAAACAATTGTAAGTAGATTGAGTCAAATGTCTTGGGATCAATAAAATAATAATAGGCAGATGGCCACATACAAAAACAATTGTAAGTAGATTGAGTCAAATATCTTGGGATCAATAAAATAATAATAGGCAGATGGCCACATACAAAAACAATTGTAAGTAGATTGAGTCAAATATCTTGGGATCAATAAAATAATAATAGGCAGATGGCCACATACAAAAACAATTGTAAGTAGATTGAGTCAAATATCTTGGGATAATTACAACATGATAACACGTTAGAGAAATACAAAATTTAAATGAGATTAGGTCAATGACATTAATGACCATTGAAGTCTGACAATAAACGAAAAGGTAATATTAATGATACCTGAAATGAGTATAAATTGAGTGCTATAATGAAAGTTATTGCTGTAAGGTACAATCTTAATGATTAAAAAATGACAATAAAGCTGTAAATAATGCTCAACAAGTAAAATACATAAAAATATATGCGGCATAGGCCTTCAGTGATTTGAATGTCAAGATAGACATCAATCGAACGATAATTAGGCGTCAGTGGCCTTAGTGAATCACTTGTAAAGCCAAGGGTAGCTGTCAAATCCAATGAATTAATAGGCGTCAGTGACCTCAGAAAATCACTTGTGAAGCCAAGGGTAGCTGTCAAATCCAATGAATTAATAGGCGTCGGTGGCCTTAGTGAATTGAATGTCAAGATAGACATTAATAAAACAATAAGTAGGCGTCAGTGGCCTCAGTGAATTGAATGTCAAGATAGACATTAATAAAACAATAAGTAGGCGTCAGTGGCCTCAGAAAATCACTTGTGAAGCCAAGGGTAGCTGTCAAATCCAATGAATTAATAGGCGTCGGTGGCCTTAGTGAATTGAATGTCAAGATAGACATTAATAAAACAATAAGTAGGCGTCAGTGGCCTCAGAAAATCACTTGTGAAGCCAAGGGTAGCTGTCAAATCCAATGAATTAATAGGCGTCGGTGGCCTTGTGAATTGAATGTCAAGATAGACATTAATAAAACAATAAGTAGGCGTCAGTGGCCTCAGTGAATTGAATGTCAAGATAGACATTAATAAAACAATAAGTAGGTGTCAGTGGCCTCAGAATTGAATGTCAAGATAGACATTAATAAAACAATAAGTAGGCGTCAGTGGCCTCAGAATTGAATGTCAAGATAGACATTAATAAATCAATTATGATACATACGTAAATGAAAATTGAATAGAACGATTTACATAACCTGAATAAAATTTTGAAGAGGAGATGCAGCCAGGCAGACAGGCAATGACTCCGCAATACCCACAGGAACAGGACATCAGCAAGCGATGATGTGATCTGGCCATGCGATGACAAGCATGGAAACGTCCACCACAGCAGGCGAATCCCCCAGTGGAAATGTAGGCTGGAGCATGTAGAATCCCAAATGAATAGTCCGACTTTCAAGCTGTGGAATTTTTAGAATGATTTCCAAACAGTAGAGATGATGAATTTGAAAGTTTGAGTTACACGAGGTGAAGCCAATAGTTAGAAGAATGGCAATTGAAGCCCACACGAAGTTGTAATTTGACAAAGTTTATCAGAGTAATAAGCGAAGCAATCGATGAATAATTGAAGAATAGAATAAATGAATTAATTTGTAGAATAATTCACACTTTAAAAACGTTCTGTAGATCAAATAAATAGCGATGAACGCCCACACGAGGTCGTGAACTTAGCAAAGTTTATCAGAGCAAATATGCGAAGCAATCGATGAATAATTGAATCACAATTGAAGAATAGAATAAATGAATTAATTTGTAGAATAATTCACACTTTAAAAACGTTCTGTAGATCAAATAAATAGCGATGAACACCCACACGAGGTCGTGAACTTAGCAAAGTATATCAAAGCAAATATGTGAAGCAATCGATGAATAATTGAATCACAATTGAAGAATAGAATAAATGAATTAATTTGTAGAATAATTCACACTTTAAAAACGTTCTGTAGATCAAATAAATAGCGACGAATGCTCACACGAGGTTGCAATTTTTGACATAGTTTATCAAAAGTTTAACAGAGTAAATATACGAAGCAATCGATGAATAATTGAATCACAATTGAAGAATAGAACAAACGAATTAATTCGAAGAATAATTCACCTTTAAAAACGTTTCGTAGGTCCGATGAAAATGGATAAAAGGTTTAGACCAAAAGCGTAAATGCGCTCTTGACTAAGAACCATTGCAAAAGACAAAAAGACGCTACAATGCTTGATGAAAGAAGCAAGATGCCGGATGTGTTTGAAACGTAGGTAAAGCGTTTGCAACCGCATGGTGAAAAAGTAACAAATATCTAGAAAGTAAGATGCCTAAAGACAAGATTAAATTCCAAAAAATCGAATAGTATAAATATTAAAATTGCAACGGCAAATAATCTGACGAAAAAATACGAATAGTAGTATAGAAAACCAACTTGACTAGAGCAGTGGCAAAGAACCGCGACTGTGACGTCACTGGTCAGCGGGACGGACAAAATGACGACATGATGTCTACGTAGTAGCGGAACGAGTAACAAGTGGAACCGTTCCAATAAATGCTTTGTCAGATTTTACACCTATAATCATCCTCGATAAATTAAGAACCTATATGAAAAATTCCAAGTTCGTTTAGTTAGTTTACTAGCTCAGACGTGATGATGTATCTCTTGTATCTCCTATCCCGTACATGTACAAGCCAGTTCTTCTCTTTATTATGTTACAGATTGTTCAACAATAAATTCATCTCTTCCAAAGTGATCTAAATGAACTCCCTCAGGAGTTAAACGGTTCCTATAAGTAAGAATGCTGACCTCGTTTCACTTGTGAATTTTCCTTTTTGATGATGTATTAAGACATCATTTTCACCGTACTAACTTGATTCCAGAACTGAAGAATTTTCAGAAAACTCTTATGCATGAGAATGTTGTTACCAATATTGGGGACATTGACTTCACTAGAGTATATAAGTAGTATTCACAGTTTTCTCTGAATACGAAAATAACAAGAGGTACTACAGTATTAAATAGAGAAGCTACTTGATGTATATTTTCCCTAGAAAAAATAACTGATAAAAGGTCTACTCAGGTAGACTAACTTTTAAAGGTAACCTTTAAAAAGTAATTTTCTCTTCTCATTAAATTATGATTATTCTGTTTTTCTCTGAGTTCGCTCCTCTTATCTACAGATTTTTCATAGTTTTCTGAGTTTCTTCCTCTTATATACAGATATTTCATAGTCAGCAAAGATTGAACATTATATTGGCTGTCAGCGTTAGAGACGTGCTAATACAATGGAATTTCAATCGTTTAGAATAAATTTAATATGCAATGCATGTGATTTTTATTTGAAAAATTCGCGCTCCTCCTTTTTGCTATATTCAGATTTCGACACCCCCAAAACAGTTGCGCCCATGGCTTCAGGCACTTTGGGAATCAGCTGGGAATTTGACAGCTGTTGTATCGTGTCGTGTCGTGTCGTGTCGTGACGTGTCGCAAGGTTGTCTGATGTCTGATAGCAGACACAGAGAGAGAAGCCAAGTGCCCTTGAACGAAATTGGATAAGATGGCTTTCCCTGTTTCTCTCTGTGACTCGACTGACTCGACTCGCATGGCCAGAGTCGCAGAGTCCAAGGTCACAAGATGCCAAGTCTGCTTACCTCCCCTCCCCACCGCCAGCCAACCACTCCTCTGTGCCAAACACCTGGATGCAGTTGCACTAATATTGCAACATCGCTTCTGTCTGGCTCTGAACTCTCTCTCTGTTTCTCTCTCAGTACCAGGTCACTGCTAATAATACTCTATTTTTGTGGTGTACATAATAGTTGAAAGGATTGTGTCGTTGATAGTCAACTTTGTTGCCGGGGAAATAATTTATTGTCGTGAGTTGATACTGTTTATCGTGGATAGAAATTCGAATAATTATTTATTTAGAAATAGTTATATTTGGAATGATACATTGTCTGATTTTTATTATTCAATAGAAATGCAATGTCCCAACATAATGAAGATCTCATTCAATTAATTGAGATGGTTTCAATACAGATAATCGTATTGACATGCGAATTAATTATCTTAATATAAAAAAAATTAAAATATTCAATACTTGAGAATGACGGGTTCTGTGAATTTTATTATTCAATTGAGTTGCAATGTAACAATATAGCAAATATTATTGATTGACATAATACTTGTATTACAAAATTTTCCAAATAATTCTATTGACATGCAAAAACTTAATTGATAATTAATATTTTTATAAACAAAAATATTAATTTAATTCTTGGGAATGATGAGCTGTGTAAATTTTTCATCTGATAAGAATTGCAATCCGGATATTACATTCAATAAAAGTGATTTTTAATATTGTGAAAAGTTATTGACAAGATGCTATTTTGAGAAAATTCAAATATTAGTTATATATGAGAATTATATATAATCTCATTAAAAATACAATCTAAATCTAACAATATTTGTGTGATCTGTAATGAATTATATTGGTAATTTAGTTTTTCTATTCAGCTTTGTATCAACTAGATATCAACCCCTTTTCTAAATTATCAACCCTTATTGCTACTCGATTGCCTTTTGTCTGTTATTCAATGAATTTCATTGTCAATCTAATTTCATACCAAAAATGAGTACCAAAATGTAAATTACTTCAAAAACTATCCGTAAATGAATGTGTAGATTCCCTTCGGATTGCAACACCACACTCCTATTCTATTATGATATTGTTTTCCTTTGCTTTCCCGAGGCTATAGTGGTGTTATTCCAATCAAATTTAAAAAGATTTGTTGAAAAATAATATTTTTATCTATAGATTCATGATTTGTGTGTATTCAAGCTCCGTAAATGTAATAGATCTCAATATGTTTTAACAATGATTGAAAAACAGTTTTAACATTCGTAACATGTATGAAGTGAGTATAGAATGTTATACATTCATACTCATTTATACATGAATGTATACTCATTTTCACATTTTATGCTCACTGAAAAATGATGAATTCAAATAAAGAAAGGCTTGATCGATATAAAAAATGGACTGGAATGAAAATTAGGAAATTTATTCAATTAGCTTTTTTTCCAATCCAACACAGTACTTGCAAAAATGTTGAATGTGGAGTCTGGACTGCTCACTCACTGTACGTTAACACTTGAATTATTCCGATTTGTTGCTGGAAAGATCAGTTTCTATTATTATTATATGTTGACCATGAGGTGATCAGACACCAGCAACAAGACAGCAATGCAACATCGCAATGCCCTTCCCTTGTAACATGTCAATACTGGAACGCCCGAATAGCTCCTTTTGATTGGCATTCCTCACATTAATAATTGCATGGGGCACTGCGAACCTGGTGAATCCATAACATTCGAACCGATTGGGATATCGCTAGAAGGTTAGAACTGTTGCAAGGCTCACTAGTCAATACTCAACTTAAGGTCCAAGTGTCGTGGAAAGTAAGTTGAAGAGAGATTGGAGAATATATTTCAGTCTGGAATTTGCGAAACTGAAGTGGAAAAATCATTATTAAGTTACCGTTGGTTGAAGCACTAATTCGTAGTTGATTGATGTCTTACCACTGATCCAGAAATGAGAATGCTTCAATAGTTCTATGTTTGCGATTAATAAATAGGTATTCTATTTTTATTGCTCCATAAGTTTACTATAATCAAACATCGCCCTTCTTCAACCTATTCACCAAGGAATTTTGTTGATGTTTATCAAAGTTTTGTAATATTCATTTTATGCTCCCGCTGAACAAGCCATTCCTCATTTTTCTCTTTTTTCCATTAATAAATTATTTTGACAATCAAAATGTGTAGGCGAATCAAATCCATTTATAATCTGTAATTTAATCTTTATAAACAGTTTTATACTAGTCTCTTGTTCATGATTTTAAAATAATTTATAAAGAGTAAATTAGGTAGGTTTTTGCCTTTTTCCATCTCATCTTCTAGATCTGCTTTGTATAAATTCTATTGTACAGTAGTATAACAACTCATTTCATCTTATTATTGATTACCTTTCCGTCCGGAGCTCCAAATTTCTAATCTATTGGAGGATTTCAGGCCAGCCCATATTATCATCCTGTCTTGCAGTGATATTTCTTATTTTTAACTGGTCGTTGAATTCAGAATTGAGGAATAAAGTTAAATTGAAATTGACATTGATATAAGTTACAAGTGAGGGAGGGGAATGAGTTGATGAAGTCAATGTTCCAATTGACAAAATTGATTGAATTAATCCGTTTTTGTCAAGAAATTTTTTATACCAAAACCTTGCTGATTCTTCCAATTTTCTTTCATCTAGTCTCAGAATCATATTTTTTCTAAAAACCATTCTTTAAAACCCTTTCAATAGTAGTTATACCTAATAGTTATTCCTTGTATAGTAGTATTACCTTAACACACCAGACTATTGAAACTCACTTGTGCTGGACCTTTTTATTCCATGTCATAATTTAATCCATTTTCCTCGTATTATTTTATTTAATGCTGATTCCCATAATGATCAATTCCTGATATCATATGTTTATTCCCAGTTGCTTCTCATAGGAAGTCATAGGAAACAGTCTTGAGCTACTATGCTTATTTCCCGACTTGTAACAATAATACTTTTTTAAATAAATGAAATTAATATAAGCATCATGAATGAATAGTTGCTCTAGTATCGAAAAATAAATAGGTGCTACAATAGTAGTTATTCTAACTGTATAAAGAAGTTTTCCTACAGCGTAAATAATAAAAATAAATATACAAATTAATAATTCTTCTTCATTTCATGTAAGGCATTCTGCTTGAAGCTGGACTTCAGGAAGAAATTACTTTCAATTTATTCATATTCAATAAACATTTCCTCAGGGCGAGAATGCCAAAATCTACACATCCAAATTTCGGGAATGTTCGAACTAGACCAATAACTCCTAAGTGTTTTAACACAGCACTTTGCAAAATAACAATATTGTCCATTAGACACTTTGTCGTTTCACAAAGTACATATTGTACATGAATAATCACTTACTCGTCTAGCATAGAGAAGAGTCGTGCATGAATTAATTCGAGTCGATTTTATCGGCGTGGAGATAAGAGAGAGGAAAACCTTGTTACGAGTTTTTAATGTCAGCCTCGGAGAACGTCGCGGTTGGCGGTTGCTGTGACGACTTTTTGCCTGCTCTGTCTAGACATCTCAATTGCCAATGCCAATCAGTCAAACGTTGCTCTGAAAATAGTCACCGCCTCACTCGATTGATTGATAATAGCGTCGTGTTATTAGCGTTACGACAGTTATTTATTGCCGAATTATTGTATGTGTGTGCTATGCTCTGTGTTGCAGCGTATTCTAGGTATGTTTAAAGAGTTTGATTATTTCCTATTCAAATTGAAAGTTTTATACTAACACACAACTATGTTGAGAAATTGTGATTAGCAGTACAATGTGTGAACAAACATAAACAAATAACAATGGGTTATATTTATTTGACAGTGTGGAAGCATGCAGGAAAACCCCAAAAATTTGCTCAGTTACAAAAAAATGAAATTGTCTAAATTTACATGGTTGGGTGTGTTGGAGAGAAGAAAGGAGGTTACCTCCCCAATTTCGGTTTACCATGAATTCGGGGACTTCGTGGCTCGTACAGGGTTTGCAAAATGTACTATATAGTACATACGACATTAATAGAATACTTTTAGCCTTTGTTTCACGTTCTTTGAGTTTTATCGAAAACAGTCACACCAAATTAATTCGAAATTTTGTGTTTGGAGGATTCTGCTATTAAACTATGCCCGAAATTCAACTAAAAACTAAATAGCAAGGAAATTTTATTTCTGATAAGAAAATGAAACAAGCCGGCTGACTTTTCATCATGCGCTTCTCCCCTGGATCCCTGGAGGACTTACTCAGCCAAGATTGGATCCCATTTCTATTTATTAAATATTGATTTTAAATGCTAATTCTACATTCATAGATGTAGAATATAGTATAATAATGATTGTAGATTCTTCGGTTGAAAATATCGGTCTTAAATTTGGTAAAGTTGTATAAAAATACTCTTATCGACATAGCAGTGGCGTAGTCTATATAGATTTTTTTTGGGGGGGGGCAAGGTTAAGTCAAGTTAAGTTAAGTGATTTCAAGTAGACACCCCATGATATGATACTTGATATCAGTTTTGCTGCTCATATTCAGAGGGTAATTTGCGCTGAACGCCCTTTTTACTTTACCGTCAGGCCGTCAAAGATTCAGATTTCTGTACTTTTTTCTGTAATTACTGTAGTGATTTTTCTTCATATTCATGATTTCGGGGGGGGGGTTGTCCGGGTTTTGTATAAATGTTTCATTAGTTTTGTAAAATCTAAGGAAACGCAGAAAACCGATTATTTTGGGCGTATCTCTGGGGGTTTGACGTTTTTTTTTTGAAGCCGTTCCAATAAAATACTAGTATTTCTTGATCTCAGATGAACGTGTACCAAATTTTAACATAATTTGATGTTACTTATTCTTTGAAAAGTTGAAAAATGCGTAAAATGGTTGATAACGCCATTAAAACCGTATCTTTGGAGTTTTTCAAATATGTTTGATTAAACAGATTGATTTATACTCAATCTTCAATGTCTGTAGAAGCTTTGTTGCACAGTATTCTGCTTATCCCAATAACTACTAAATTTGAAAAATGCAAACAGATAATTTTTCCATATAATTCTTATACTTTGATATATTATTTTGTATAATTGAAACTCACCCCACAACTGCAACATACGGAAGTACTAGCAGGCCCTCAAAGTCGAATGCCAAAATATAGAAATGTCAAGTACAAATAGAAATCTTTACGTCAATTCTATCCTCATTCATAAGATTTCCAAATCTTAAATGAGAATTTTCTTCTTCTCCTCGTGTATCCGCAACCCCAGATAACCAGTTAAATGCTACATAGAAAAGACTTCAATCTTCTTGAACGAGCTCCAGTTTAAGGATTCAGTGGCTTGTTAAAAGATCGAGATAGAGTGGATCGATATGTCAAAACAAGAGAAATTTCTGGAGAATGCTAACCTCAAAAAATTCCACCTAGAACAGCAAACTTCAATCTCTTCTGCTATGTCTATTAAATGCCAATCTATATGTTCGAGTTTGGCTGTTCCATAACTACAATATTTCCAAAGCGTGAAGCCTTTCTGATTTGGACATAGTCATGGGATGGTCAAGGGAGAACCAAACAAACCTGAGACCCTTTGGCAGGTTAGGGTAGGTGCACATTGGGAACTTTTGTTGTTCAACTTTTCAGGTGAGAATAGAACAGAAGCGTTTCCTATCTACCTGGTACGCTATCAATCTGTGACAAGTGATTTTCACTTATTATGCCAGTTGTTTCATTTCCACTACTTGTGCCTTTGTTGTTTTTGTTATAGAAGTTATCTATACTAGGTTAAGGTAAATTGTTACTGTAAAATACTTTATAGCTGTTGGATTTCAAAGGAATTTGAATCCAATGGATTGTCCTATTCTTCAAAATAATTTGAAATATCATATATTCTATTCTAATTGCAATGCTGTTATGTGAAAATTACAAAGATTCACCACAAATTTAGGTTTTGAAAAGTTATATAAATTTCCAAACTCAAGGAAAAAGTGTTAATAACAATATTTCAATTGAAAAGTTTTTTGAAATAGACTATTCAAAAGTTTAATAATGACATTTAGGTCATGGGAGATGTAACTCACCTATAGCAATAAAATGAAAGTATTGTAAATCTGATAATCAATTAATCCAGTAAAAGTAGGTATGAAACATTTTATCCAAATTGATAAAATTGTAAACCAAGTACCTTGACAATCATGTGAAGTTATAATGTTGCTTATTCACTTCATCATGCATGGAAAAAGCCATAACCTAAATTCATGTACGATAAGAAAATCAATCTTTTGTATCAGGTGCCATTTTACAATTAAATGTTATGTAGAAAATGCATCCCACAATACAGTTTAACACAGTTAACTAACTGATCATTGACTGAGCAAAATCGTTGAGTAATTTTGAAACCAAGTTTGATTAGTCACTTGATCTTAAACGGATGTGGTCAAATTTGATTCTGTCAGTTTTTGTTGGTTCAATCAACTATAAAACTTAGTTTGAGTCTGTGCACAAATCAACCCGAAATTTGAAAAAAAATTCGTAATGATTGATGAAGTGTATTTTTTTCAATTGACATAATACAGGAATTCCCAAAAAGGATGGTTTGTTTTTAACCATAACTTGAAAAAGTTTCAATATGAATCTTATTTTTCACATTTCTAAGTTTGTTCAAACGTCCAATAATAATTCAGAATAACGTAAATAGCAGAAGTATCACTGCAAAAAGCTGCAAACTAAGGCTCAAAGCTGAATCCCGCTTTAGGTGGTGAGATTCAGCTTTAGGCATTTGTTTGGAGCTCGTTACAGTACCACTTCTCAACTTTCTCTTGAATTGGGCAATTTATCAAATTCAAAAATGTGGAAAAATAATAGCTATGCTGAAAATCTTGAAAGTTATTTTCATTTAAAAACCGACTATCGACCTAATGGAGCACTCGATTCTCGATACGCCAACCTAATCAGCCAATCGTAGAGCTTCCTGTTCTGCCGTGCCATGGTGACTCGTCTGAGACGAGAAAACACCTCGTGTGTCTCCAAATGTTGGAAGTCTCCACGTTTCAAGGATTGACCACCGTATGTGGTCGCCCAGTATATTTACAACTTTCTACCAACTCTATAGTCCTAAATGCAAGAGTCATTGCATTATGGTTACAAATAGGGCGGTTATTCCAGAAAACGTAGATACTGTTCAAGAATCAGTGCTTCAAAATCCCCAACGTTCCATTAGGTGGCTTGATTCACCTTCTGTTTTGCAGCTCTATACAGTATCACTCCTGTTAATTTATTATGACATTTTTTGGAATTGAACAATTGAACAAACTAAGAAATGTAAACAAATATTTATGTTGAAAATTATTCAAGTTACAGTAATTTAAAAACTGAGCATTATTTTTGCGTCACTCTGTATATCAAGTATGTCTGTTATCATTTTGAGGATATCATATTCAAATTAGAATTTATTGGTTTAGAAATCCACACTTTACAATTCCCAATAATACGCTACAAAACGATTACAAAAACCACTATAATATAACCACTGAAAGCGAAATGGCACTGATTCATTCACTCACTCTCTCTTTCATAATCAACAGAACTAAAAATCAACTGCACCAAATACGTTCAAATTTGGCAGGTTTGTCCAGTTGACTATCTAGAGGCGCACTAAGAACAGGTTTAAAAAAAATCCAAAGATACGCCCAAAATCTGTATTTTTCCAGCGTTTTTCTGTGTTTTGTCAGCTTTTCCAAGAACCAATTGGCAAAAAATGTTGAAACTTGGTACACATTCTCAGCTGAGGTTTAAAAATGTTGTATTGGAAGTTAAATTCCGCCTGTGTTAAGACGCCTATGTTTCGCCAAAGATCGGCGGTTTTTGAGCATTTCTGCGTTTTCTAGGCCTTCTCAAGAACTAATTTACAGATCGTGATCAAATTTCTAGAAATTCATTCTCAAAAGTACTCAGAATTACGAATTAGAGGCCAAAGATACGCCGCTTTTCTCAGTGTTCCCTAGCGTTTTCTCACATTTTGCATGAACTTATAGAGAGAAAATGTTCAAATTTGGTACACAGGCTCTGCTGAAGTATAAAAATGTTATCTTGGGAGGGTTTTAAAATAACGCCCAAGTTTCGCGGTTTTTGAGCGTTTTCTATGCCTTCTCATGAGCTTATTGACAGATCATGCTCAGATTTGGTACAGAAGTTCAGAAAAAGTAAAAAAATTTTGTCTTGAGAGAACTTCAGAATATTACGCCAAAGAGTCAGGCAGGATGGGCGGTTTTTACTGCTTTTTCCTTGCGTTCCCTAGCGTTTTTCGTTTTTGCGTTTTCTCGCATTTTTCAAGAAACAATTAAGAGAAAATGTTCAAACTTGGTATAAAAGTAAAAATTGGTGCTAGAAATTTTGTCTTGAGAGGAATACGTCTTTTGTCTTGAACAGAGATACGCCCAATATAGTGAGCTTTTACAACGTTTTCCAAGCGTGTCCCAGTATTTTTTTAAGGATTTCCCTTCTCAAGTGTTTCATTAAGTTTTCAAAGGATTTTTCTACATTTCTCGAGCAAATTCATACTTGATAGGGTTAAATATGGATGTTTGTTAAGTTCTCCATATCATTCCTTTTTCACATTTCAAAGACTGAAATACAACAATTCTCATAACCACGTATCTAATTGAGAAATAATTGAATATTTATAAAAAAACTTCCAAAATAAAGATTTTTGCAAACCTGCACTACATAGCCTAATTCAAAGAAAACTGGTGATTGATTCGAGCCTGAAAGTCTCCTTTGACTTTTTAAAGGAAGGAAGAAAGATCCGCGAGCCTGCTGGCTAATGTGATAATTTCAAAAAACAGAGAAGAAACAAATATAATTAAACGTATAATGAGATTCGTGTTGTTTCCTTTTTCATAAATTCGCACCTGGAAGGTCTTGCGCCGACGGGTACACTTGCCCTAGTTTGAGTATCACTGGCTTATTTTCATGAAATTCAGTATTACATAATGACAGCCTAAACTATAATAATTATAAGTATTGTGATGTGCTGGGGTAAGTACACAGTATGTGTGGCATATAGCACAGAGATTGGTGGGTTGGGTCTGAGTGGAGTGAATCGGCAAGAAGAATCAATATGTCTAGGCCGCGGCTTCCCCTTCCCCTCTCCCTGTAGTCAGGTCTGTGACGTCATGCGACGGGCGCTCGTGCGCGTCAGTGCGCGTGCGAGGATGCGCGACGCACTTTCACTGCCGGCTGGCTTGGGCGTCGGTGTCTCGTCGGTCGCCGCTGCCAGCTCATTGAGACAGCACGAAAATGAGTTGCCCGATTTTCCACACTTTGTTTTGATACCGGTGCAGTGCTTTTCAACTGTAGCCTACTATTTCCCCTGCATTTCATATTCCAAAATGACAGATGGTATAAATTAGATATTGCATTTGTCCAATGTACATTTATTATCACATTGCACAAAATTTCATCTAAAACACAAATTTAAGTTTCAATGACAATAGACTAATATACTCTGAGGAACGTTTCTCACTTTTGTTTCCAGATTCCATTGTTATGTGAATGTTTATTAGTTTAAGTTACTTAACTAGGATTAGAGTTGGAAGGGAATAGGAATTCATCATCAACTCTGGCTGACGGCTACGGCTATGCCTCTAGAAAATTTTATTTTTTTCAATATCTTTAGAATATAAATGAATGCTATGTTATCTGTTTAAATATATTCATTTGATTTGTGTTGAGCAAAAAATAAATTCATTATCTATCTTTCTATTCTGAGGAACAAAAATTTCAAATATCCAACACACATCTGAACCTTGAGAAAGAACACATTTTACAGTTCGTTCCTCAGAGTATATTAGTCTATTGTCATTGCACTTAAATTTGTGTTTGAGATGAAATTTTGTGCAATGTGATAATAAATATCATTGCGATTTCCAATTTGACTTACGGAAGTGAAGCATGGGTGATATCAAGGAAGCATGAATCAAGAATGCAGTCAACAGAAATGCGATTCCCAAGACAAGTCAAAGGATGCACAAGGGAGGATTGGTTTCGGAATGAAAATATAAGAAGAGGATGTGGACTTCACCAGTGTTGAGTTTGATAAAAACATAGAACTAAGTGGTCAGATCATGCCCTTAGAATGTCACAAAACCATCTCCTATTAAATGTTCCACTCCACAAGCGAATGGGCAAAAGAAGTATTGGTATCCCGAGGAAGAGATGAACGCCGGAAAGCCTTGAAAATTATAATCCATGAAGATGATCATGATGACACACATCTGAGATCCAAGCTGAAATTGAAAAGAGATTCTGAGAATAATGGTTTATTGTCAATGAGATGATATTTGTGAGGATCCAGATTTCAATTCGCATGTTAGACCTACATTACTATTTTATAGTTATCAAAACATAATCACTGTTTCAGATTGGAAACCCATATTCGAACCTGAATTGATGAAATAACAATTCTATTGAATGATGGATAAATCTTGAATATGAGTTTGTTTGAATGCAGTTATTAATCTAAGATGATTTCCAGACCAGCGACATGAATAAAAAATTCAATAAAGTTGCCCTGTAAGAGTGACCTTACAATAATTGTAGATAACACTGCTAAACTCATCTCTAATAAATTAATGAGATGAACTCTTCATAACCTCTGGACTGTTTATTTTAAATTAAGGTTGAAAGCAGTTTTGGTCGAATAACTGTTGTTTACATCTGGATTGTATCCTATTGTCCATGACTGAATGAATAAATAGCACTAGGAAAAAGAAAGTTTGCTTTAGACATTAGACTTTTGCTTTAGGATTCAAGTGGAGTTCATAAATAGTCTTACAGAATAATACTGTTTTTTTTTTTTGAAAGATGAATCTAATTCATTTCACAAATATATTAGCCTAACTATATTTGTATCAACTTTCGATTATCAGTTTTGTAATTTTATCAATTCAAGTGCTAAAAATATTCTCATTACTACTTTATTCTTAGCTGTTTTAAACTTGTAAATGTGCAAGAGGTATTCAACATTTTGGAAGTTCCCTAGAATGCTACAAGAAACTAAATTGAACTGCGTGCATAGAATGCATTAATGGATTCAACAGTAGTTAGTTTTCTTCTGGCTGGAGTCAATCGTTATGTGGTTTATTTATAATGTTTTAGTCTTTTATAACTGAAGTAATTTTCAATGATTTGAATTCATTAATAATATGTTTAGATTTCAATACATGTGACTTTATTTCAGGCACTTTGAAGCCTTATATCACCGTTGCGGATAATGGAGTAATGATGGATAATGATGTAATTATACATCTATAAGTGCAGATCAAACTCTCTCACAGATCAAACTAGGTTTCATGTATGATAGCGAATTTACTTACACATATCTAAAATTAGTCTCATGTGTACAGAATTCACTTACTCACAGATCAAACCAGGTCTCTTACTTCGAGAACTCATTTGGCATGTTCAAACCAGAGCTTCAAATACTGGTCTTGTAATTTGGTATGAAATATCTTTCTAGGGTGTTTTTCCTTTCGGAGGTTCCAGCTAATCTAACCGAGAATACTGACTTTGCTGCCAGTTTTCCATTTCTCAGAGAAATCTCGCTGAGCTCGTTTTCATGCTGTCTTTAGATGGAGTATGTAGGGTGAGCTGCAGAGTAAACAATGACGTGCGAGGGAGCTTTCTCCCTCCAACACTCATCCATCACACTCACACACTCGAGCAGCCCACAATTTTCTTCATGTTGAACAAAGAGGAGCAGACTGCTTCACACTTTCCTTCGCCCTCTAGTCCCCAACAAAACGTCGGATCAACGTATTCTGCTGTCGTACGAAAAGTGAGAGTGGTCTGTTACAGAAAGAGAGGGAATTCCTTGTCCTCTTCCACCCTCTGCATCATCGACCTCTACTTCCTTTTCAGCACCACTTTCACCACTTGTTCACCCTCCAGGAAAAGTCTAGCTATTACCCTCTTTCATTGTTTTATCACTCCCATGTCTACAATGAATGTCTCGACGACCTCCTCCCCGTCCCCTCCTCCCAACAATACTCTACATCTAGAATTTTCCTTTCTCCTCATGTCTTCTCACCATTCCATCACCTGCTTTCTCCTTCTCCAGTATTTTGTTGCCTTTGTTCGTCTCTCCTGTAAATACGTTCGTAATTACTTATTTTCCATGCGTCTCCCCCACCCTTCCTCCCGCGTTCACATAATGTAGCTGCACTTTCATCTTCGCCTGAGGAATTAGTGACATCCACATGAGGAAAATGTATTGTTAACGTATGGTTTCTGGTTTCTTTGTCATTTTTATGCTTTGAGATAGAATGGATATTCTTGTTCAAAAAGCATATCTCGAGGAAAGTCTTGGAAATCCGTTAGTATTCAACTTACTTGATATATCCCAGTATACGACTATATATGTAGTTCACTCTTGTAGAGCCCGTTGAAATACTTTGTCTATATTTCTTGTCTTTGTCAATGATTATACAGACTTGCGCTCTATTCTGGTGCGTCAGTAAAAGTGGGGATGATGATGAGGAAGATAATGATTATGATGATGATGACAACGACGACGACGAGACATGAATAGTGAATTCTATTCACAATATATAAGTTACAACATGAATTTCAAAAGGAAAAATGTTTAAAGTATTGAAATATTTGGTGAAATATATTTAACTCAATGAAGAATAGAACACATTACTTTCACACTATTAAATCAACTCAATATGATATGAATATTAATAATAATAGAACATTCATGTTAGATATGACTCAATAATAAGTGAGCTCTGCCAAGAACAACCTAAATAATATGATTTGTAATCAATAAAAATTAATGAACAAGTTAATATAGCCTTTTTCATTATAATATAGCCTATATGTCGTGATTATCGTGAAAGGAATTATTGCTCATTCTAACAATATTTTGTCAAATTGTTTATTCCAAGCCCTAATACTGTGATAATTGATTGTAAACCCTTCTTCTATATTCTTGATATCATATTCATCATATATATCTATGTATGTATTATAATACTATTCGTTGTTTTTGTATGGTGGAAAAGAAATTCTTCATTCATTAGGTCATGTATTGTTGAGTAATATAAAAGCATTGATCGACAAGTGAAAATTTAAAACCTACAACGTATAAAAATAATCAAGTACATTCAACAGTCTCTACTTTCTTATAGTACAATAGAGAAAAGCTCATCTATCATAAATAAAATTAGAAATCTAAGTACCCTTTTAAAATTTTTCAATTACAAGAAAAAGTTCATATGTGATTAAACAATTTTAAAAGTGTACTTTTCTTAGATTTCTAATTTTATTTATATTCAAGAGTAGCCCTAAAGAAAAAAAAGACTCATCTATCATTATATGACCTAAGCTATCATAGAAGCTTATACTAAGCTTATGCTACTGTGACACACATTCTTACGTTGATATGAAGAAATTTACACGTTTACACAATGAAACAGAAAAGGCTAGGTCTTAGTTATTGACATGGGCCTCAAGTTTGATGCTCCTGTTGAAAAAACTGATTTCCGATTTAAGGCGCAGATAGGCAACTCGCTCAACACAGAGACCGTGCTATCCAGCCTTGCCCGCCCTTGTTCTGCTCTTCACTACCTATTACTATTGTAAAAGTATTTCTCTTCCATTTCTAATGCAGTACAGTAAATGACTTTTCTACTGATAATGAGTTCCAGTAGAGAATAATAAGAATATTGCTATCATGAATTGCCGTATCATAATTTAAATTTATTGCAAAAAAAAAAACAATCTTGGTTATTAATAATAATTTATTTTTCCGAAAAAATATCAAACAAAAAGTACATATTACAAATAAGATTTATGTATTTTGAAATACAATGGAAATATCATTCTTATTATAATGTGTGTATAATTATTGAACAAGCAATTTAATTCAGATGATGGTTTCTTGATGCATTCCGAACTGCGATGTATTGACACTACTGTATATTGATGTTTCAAACTACGACATGCAGTCGATTATTCATGTAGCAAAACGTTGGCAACTTTTTTTGCAAGCCCAACAAGGGTTTCGTCATTTAGACCAACATTTAAAATAGTATCAAGCATGCCTGGCATTGAAAACAATTCTGTTCAGACTGTTCGAAATGGGCGCTTGCCGCCCGAAAGTACTCCAGTCAGTAATTGAACAAAATTGTTTATTTACATAGATAAATTATTGCATGTCGTTTTTTAAAACAACAAAATAATGAACTTAATATAAATATAACATAATTTTTCACTTCAAGAGGAATTAAAGAAGATGGATTCAAATTCATGTACAAATTTCGTTTAATTAATTGATCATATTTTATATTCTACATAGATACTAGAACTTCTAATGTTCATTTCTGTCCTATTCCTACATGCATTTTCTTATATGCTGGACTGATCAAAAGATTCGATGTATAATAATATACTGGATAAAACTATTCTTGAATTTTGACGTTACAAAATTTAAATTTCAGATTAGGTTAAAATTTACATTATACATCTTCACTCTGAACTGCTTGAAGTGGATAATATTATTTCTAGAATATTATATATAAGTTCAATTGATTCAGTTCGTGATTATTGTCTTATAATATAATATCATTTATAGGGTTATAGATTATAGTTATCGAATCAGAATTCATCCCAATTCTTATAGCCAAAATGTCAAATAACCGTAGTCAACGAACTTGGAGGAAAATTCTAATAGAAGAACTCTAGATAATTCTAGGTTTTCAGACACAGTTCAGTTCATACCTACAAAAATATGAATAGTATTACGAGTATGTATTCATGTAATCTATAAACAATAACCCCATTTTTCATTTGAGAGATACTGGAAATATTACTCTTATTCTGCAATGAACGTTCGAACACGTTCCGTTCTTTTCATAACTAATCTCCATAGTTCTTGGAATTGCAAGGCTGGCCACTAACGACAGGACATGTATGATGAGCATATTTGTGGACATACTTGTTTTATGTAATATGTTTTGTCATCAGCGAGAGGCTTCGAACAAACATCAGCTGTTTGACAGCAGCTTCCAACATAAAATAAACTAATACCAATAAATAAATCAATGGAAAATTAAAATTAATAATAAAACAAAAATAATTTTGCCTCAAATAGAGTAGTGAAGTAAAAATAAACAGCAAAAACCGAATATACAATAACATAACGTCAAAAAGGTTTTTCAAAGTCTTTCGCTATGATGACAGGAACAGGATAGGACATGTATGACACACATGTTCATCATGCATGACATGTTGTTAGTGGCCAACCTTGGAAAGGAAAACTGTTAGCATTACTGTATTTATGTTTCTCGAAAGTTTATCTGTTTCGGTGACGATCAATGCCTCCTCCAATAAAGTAAATTTCTCGCCGAATTTGTTTGAGAAGTTAGGGTTGCGTAGTAATCAGATTACCCCGTATTTTATTGAACGAGCGTTAGCGATTTTTCACTTTTGACTTACTGAAGGCCAAAGTCGTTTTCTGTCTGTTTGTATGTTCGACTAGAACTTTAGAGATAATTGATCAATTAGCTTCAAATTTTGAACACAAATTCTTAAAACCCCTTTTACAGGTGAAGTTCGTTGGACAGCAAAATTGACTCACTCCTTCGTCCTTTTCCAGGATATAAAAATAACATTGAAAGTGCATAAGAAAAAAATTGTTTTGATTTTATCATTTAGTCTGCTGGAATTATTTGCATGCTATTTCTTTAATTATTTCATTCATTTAAAAAGCTGATGCTATTTTGTAGATATCACACAGACTGTCAGACAGACAGTCTTTATGCGCCGACACATAATTTCAGCTGAATAATACCATAGAGAAAGGATAATCGTAGGTTGTTTGTCTCCACTTGTTTGTCTCTGATAATACACAACATTAATTCATAAGTTCTAACTCGCCTGTCTGTAACATGCACGTAATCAATAATACTACTTGTGATAGCCGTTGCTACGACAATTTTTTTTGTCCAAAGTGAGTTTTTTTTAATTTGTGAGTAGAAGGTACTATTAGTGTTTACTAACACTTGATTATTCAACTCATTCATTTCATTTCCGTATCATTTATTAGTATCTTCAAATAATGTTGAGATCATTGAACGGTTTGAGACATCGATGTGGTGATTTCGCCATGACATGTCTGTATCGACATTATGTATCACATGACCACTTTCCCAATTGAATAAATGAGGTTGGATTCAAAATGGAGCTGGATTCGAAATGAAGTTGTATCCATATGACGGATCCAAGATGGCGGACAAAAGTTTTGAAGCGACAGAAAGTTCTTTTTCAATTGGAATAAGATCCCCATGGAACTACTTCTTTAATATCATACTTGTAAAATATATATTTAGCTGGTTCCATAATAATTCTCACAACTCTGTATAATTTTACAAGTTGCGGATCTCAGAGATCAATACAACAGTTCATGGGCGAGTTCTTCAACCCAGGAGCTTCTAGTATGTATATATATTAGGATTTTACAGTAATTTACTGTCTTCCTTCTTACCTTACAGCCGAGTCCTCCATCCTTGTCTGTCCTCCCACTCACCATCTCTTAAATTCCTCATTACCATAGCCTCATCCACTTCATCCCTCCAAGATCTTCTTGGTCTTCCTCTCCTCCCCCGCCCCAACGGACTCCAATCTGTCACTATTCCAATCCACTTACTTGCACTAGCTCTTCTGGCATGACCTTACCACATCAACCTCTTGTCTTCTATGAATTAAGCCTTTCTTGTATCAGTTTTTCAATTCAATCCAATTTATTTTTTCCTTCTGAATACAGTTCAAAGCAGTTACATAGAATCTTGAGCAATAAAGTTTATACAATTCAAGAAACGATATAATATACTTACTAAAAACAACAACAAAATATAGAACTATACTAAACAATAAAACTCTTGAGCTATCACAATTTTTAAATTCTTGTATCAGATAGGAAAGAGCTTACATAGGCAACAAAGGCCTGTGCGTAAGCTCGAGTTATCATAACAATATGCGTTATATCTATAATTATAAAGAGAAATCTCAATTTTTATTAGAGATCTCAATTTTTATTAGATGCCTCTAGTTATATGTATTATTATCCTCTATTGTTATGTATTGTATCGAATCTGTTTCGGTCTAGAGTGTTTAGAGTCTAGTGCAATGTCGCCTCTAATAAAGTAAACTTCTCGCCGAATATGTTTTGAAGTTGGGGTTGCGTAGTAATTAGATTACTCGGTATTTTATCATATCTATCTTCTGCTTCTTTTTCTTATTCTTATTCTTCTTCTTCTTCTTCTTCTTCCTCTTCCTCTTAGCCCAACGTATTATTTGCTTTATTGTAGTGTATTGTATTCAAAGAATAGTATTTTTAGTAATTGTTTGTTGTTGTTGTTGGGTGCAGATGTTGGCAGTGCAGAGCAGCTGTAACATGGAGAGGGAGCTAGGGGCGCAGCGCGACCGCCAGGTGAGGCTGCACTCTGTGCACACCGACCTCGAGCTCGACCTGCCTCCAAGCATCGCGCTGCCTGACGGCGAGGAGATTCCCTACGGCAGCTCGACTAGGCTGCACATCAGAGACTCCGAACAGGTACCCCACTAATTAATCCGTCTCATGGATGAACTGTAATAAAACTGGTATACATGAATCAGGAACAAATATTTTTTGCACATCAGAGACTCCGAACAGTCACTCACTTTATGGTTGAATTTCAATAGAACCAAGACCCATCGATAAAGGTCATGTCACCAATATAAATTTTGGAGCGAGACTAATATGTCCTTCAATATTATGTGAATATTTCAAAATATACTACACTATACTATGATACAAATACTATTATTATTTATAATAATAACTCGTAAGCTTTTTATCAGCTCAGGCTAACAGCAAGTGAACAAGCATAAAAATAGTGGCGTGTCTTGACCTCTTCCTGTAGACCTTGAATAGAACTGATATACATGAATCAGGAAGAAAAGAAAAGATGGTAGACCAGTGACTCCGAAAAGGTACCCTACTCATTAAACCATCTCATAAGTTGAATAAAACTCATATACATGAATCAGCAAAAAATAGATTGCACATTAGAGACTACAAACAGGTATCATCAAAATATAATCATCTCATAGTTAACGAATATTGGACCCATATGTACCGAAAAATTCAAACTGCGTCTATTAGACGCCGTTTAACCCCCGAATAGGTATGCTGAGCACAATTGAATTGAGCATTTAGTTTAAATGGATAATTTGAAACAGCAATGCAATAATGAATTATAAAAGGGTACCTACTGGATAATATTTGAATGTTTAATGTATAATGTATAATGAATTCCAATTGAGTGTTTCATCCTCCCGCATTTATAACTTCTAGTTTATTTATCATTGGACTGGAAATTGGACTTAAATGTGTAATGTAACCTATCTTTTGGAAAAATTTACTGTTTTTAAAATTTACAAGTCCAATTTAAAGAGCCGTTTTCATCCAAGCCGGGCTGAATGGAAATATTCCCATTAGAACTTAAGTGAATTATATTTTGACTGAACCAGTCACCGACTCTGATACTGTGGCAAACTAATACTGTTTTCCTTATTGATTCTGCTTGTAAATATTGTGAGTTTGAATAAATAAAATTTGAATTTGATTTTTTATAATGTGGGAATCTGCCTGAATTCCAAATAAGCACGTTGAAACAACAGATTTTTTCCATGGTTGTACAGTATCAATGAATAAGTCTCTTGAAGTTCTAAAAACTGTGGAAACTTGCATTCATACTCATTCACAATGTTTCATACTAAAGCATTGTATGTTCTTTAAAGCACATATTCTTGAGTACTGTATCAATGTTTGGGATGAGTTGCTGTGTACTCTGTGTTCACACGGAGAGCTGTCAGGCCTTCCGAGTTCCAGCGTTCCTATGGAAATGGATATCCATATCCACATTCTCCCAAGACCGCTCTCTGTGTGCACACACCTCAATTTTCAAAGAATAGTCCAGTCACTATATACATTGGTGCATGCAATTTATATTGTAGTTCTGATTTTTTTATATATTATTTGGGCACATAAGAGAAGTCCAGAACCAATTTCTTCATGCAAAAATTCCTTCTGCTAGATACAGGGTGGCCCAAAAACTCGTATTTTCGGCTCATTTTCCAGTTTTCAGCCATTTCTGCCAAATCTCGTAATCGGACAGAAAAAATTGCTCTCGCCTTTATTTCATTTCTCGCCTTTAATTTTGAATAAATTGAGATCATTCGGAACTCTCTATCTCCAATGAGTACTGAGTTATGATTTTTCAAAAATGAGTGAAATTTGAAGAAAAAATCAATTTTGATGAATTTTTTACTTTTTGATCAACAATATCTTGATATACAATCTTGATATCTTGATAACAATCAATAGATTGTTACCATTTAGATGTATAATTCAAAATCCCTCTGGGCGTACTTTTGTGGTCTACAATCTGAGATCAGGTAGAGCACTTTATCCAATATAGATTCCCAGGTATAGTGAAAAACTCCTTGTATAGTGAAAAACACCTAATTTTCAGCTTAAATCATCATCAACAACTACATTGTCCTCACATTGATATTTCGCACAATGACAAGTTCATGAGATTATGTTCTATGAGAAACACCCGTTAGATGCACTTCATTTTAGTATTCCCTAGTGGAGAGGCGCGCTTAAGGACACCTCAAGGATCAAAATTTCAAACACTCATAACTTTTGACACAATGTTAGATTTCATCGTACTACACTTCATTCTTCTTGGCTTGTCAAGGCGGTCCAAAATCATGCATCATAAGACAAATTCGGTCAAAAATGGACAATTTATTGTTGAGTGTACTTCAGCCCATATTCCAATACACAAAAAATGGCCAATTTCTATATTCAAAGCTATGTATCTCGGTAACCCCTTATTATAAAAATCATTACTTGATCTTGAAATGTATAATAGAATTTTTTCTGGACTTCTCTTATGTACCCAAATAATATATTAAAAAATCAGAACTACAATATAAATTGCAAGCACATCCCCTTTTTTATGTCTATATTGACTGGACTAGAAATCATGAGCTATTTTTAAGTCGATTTGGTGTTTGAATATTATCAAATCAAATCAAAGTTTATTCATCAAAAACATCAATCATCATTTACAATAAAAATTAGAATACTATAACAATTAATACAATCAAAACAATGAAGTTTTATGCATTGAATAATTTTTTTATAGGAATAGATAATTCAATGAATAAATATGCACCCCACTATAAATTATATGTGTTGGGGTATAAGTTATTAATTGCTTGTTGCGTGTTATAATTACTATTTACAAACTTCATTCAGTGATATAGGATTAAAGTTTTTTTTATTTTGAAATTAGTAAAAATTTATAATACAAACAAAATTATGAAATTAGTAGATAAATATTAATGATCTATTAAGGATAATTAGAAACTTAATTTTCAAAAAAAAAATAATTAGTAAAGGAAAAGAATGAAGAATAAATAGTTTCAATATTTACAGTCTAATTAAATTTTTACAATTTTCTACTCCAATATCAACTAAATAGGAAAATAAACTTTTCTTGAACTTGTGTCTATTGACTTCTTCCTTAATGTTACTTGGTATTCAATTGTAAATTTTTGGTCCCAAATATGTGTAGTTTCTTTGCCCAAATGTAGTGTTCATCCTTGGTTCTATAATTCATGTTTCTCTGCCTTGTTTGATCTGCCAGTCTTATGTGTTCGTTGTTTCTCCTCTTTCGCGTGATGATAGCCTGGATGAAGAGTTGTCTTACACTAGGTACTTTACTGTCCTTGAAAAGAATATTGGTGGGGAATTGATTCTCTTTAAAGCCTATATTATTTTTAGTATTCGTTTTTGATGTCTATAAAGAGGTTCAACATTTTTAAAATTCGTAGCTCTCCAGATAATTATGACGTATTTTAAAATTGATTTCACTAAAGAAAAATGAACAGTATTAATGCCTCATAGTTGAGGATTTTACGGAGTTGATAGAATTTGTAGAGATGCTTTCTGATCTGGGTAATTGATAGATTAATGTGCTGTCCCATTTAAATTTGTTGTCCACTATTGTTCCTAAATATTTTATTTCATTATATGTTGCGCAAACAAATTCTTGAAGAAATTATGGACGATTTTGAACTCGATCTGTGTTTGAATATTTCATGTTACGCAACCTAATTCTCAAAGAAATCATAATTATTTCGGTTGTGTGTTGATTGTTGTGTGTTACGGTTACAGGAGAGCGAAATCTATCAGAAATGCATACGACCGCCACCGAACCGGACGGTGTTCGACGGAGAGAGTCCGCCGCCTTACCGATCGAGTTCGGCCGGCCTGCTGTCACTCGGCTCGACGACCGGATCCAGTGCATCCTCCTCCGACTGGACCACGCACAGTGTCGTCAGGTGTCACAGCATGTCTAGCAAGTAAGTTGCACACTCGACACTTTTATAAAACTAAAAGCTTAGTCATTAGTCAATGCAGGCCAAAAACAAGCGTATGCGCAACAAATTGGTGGAATTGAAAGAATAAGACGTTGATGTAGTCAATACCACTTTAATTTATTCGAAAATTAAATCATCTTACAGAACCAGGTTTCATAGTAACACCTACCACATCTTCAGCTGAACTGATGTGTTTGTTATTGTTGAAGGAACAGGAAATTCAATTTTAGGTTATGTGTTGGGGCTGTAAAAGGGAAGGAGAATGGAAAATGTTAGTGGGAGTATAACTAAACTATAGTTTGATTTCATCATTAATCCATCTATTCCCACCAACATTTTCCATTCTTCTTCTCTTTTATAACCCCAACACATAACCTAAATTTGAATTTCCTGTTCCTTCAACAATAACAAACACATCAGTTCAGCTGAAGATGTGGTAGGTGTTACCATGAAACCTGGTTCTGTAAGATGATTTAATTTTCGAATATATTAAAGTGGTATTGACAACATCAACGTCGTATTCTTTCAATTATGGAGAAATACCACAACATCTCATACAATACAATCAAATTATTAAATTGGTGGAAGATACATTTTTCGCAGGGTGTTAGTAGGTATACATAGTACATGGCCTAGAACTGCAGAGTCCACATAGTTCTCTCGCTTTCTTAACCTCCCCCCCAGGACCATCCCGCCAGAACCCCAGAAATTTGAAACCGCAATGGATTCGTATAAAAGTATATCTTGGCTTCAAATCAAGATATCGAGCTGACTCTGATTCCATCCTTTCGAGGATAAATAGATCTACAATTAATGTCATATAACATTTTATCGAATCTATTTTCCAGAAAGTTATTTGTAATCTTGGCGGGAAAAAAAGTTCCAATGGCCATACTGTGGTAATATAGTTACTGTAGTATAAACCACGGTATATAGAAGAAGACGGTAGGTGTCACACGCATGTTTGTGTTAAATTTCCGGTGTAGCTGACGTCATTTTATATAAAATCATCTGTTTCTAACGAATAAGTTTCATAAATTTCCAATAGGTGTTGAAAACCTCGGTTGGTGGCGATGACGCAATCTAGCTTGCTGGCCACTGCGCACACTTTTCGTGGACTCTACCGTTTTCATCTAAATACCGTGGTATAAACTACTTCTGATATTTGGCTATTGTTCGAAAGATATAGTCCCGGATTCTTAACTTGATTCTTGGATCGATTATCTCCTTCCACAGCATCAAGACGCTACTATTCATAGCAATAAAATTTGACATCCAGCTGAGATGAATCCAGCTATTTGACAAAATCAACTGGCTTGCAGTAATTTTATAATTGGGAATACAGCTGTCAGGCATGCGCAGTTGACTTCCTTCTATCTCCGCCCGCCCCCGCACTGAAAAACTTTGGGATCTTCTCATGAGTCCAATACTGTATACGTATAGCTTATATAGTAATATAGTAAGATTCAAGTTATGAAATTAGCATCTGATTAACATTGGTTTTATTTGCTATCATTGTCATTAGACAAATCAGATAGCTCCAGCCCATCTCGGAGGTGGGTCAGCTGTTGGTTTAAACCCAGAATGCGACCATGTCTTCATGTAATCGTAGATTATCGTGAAACATGAATGGAGCATATGCCACTCTATAATTTTCCAACTTCTCACCGCTGTCAGATTGTACGTAGACTATACAGAAATATGATGAACTCCAGCCCGGCCATATTTATTGAAGTACAATCATTGACTAAAGATACCGTTTAAAGTAGAGCTAACTGGATTATTTGTATCTTGTACAATGTAATATTTTAATCAATTTCTTCCTCACAACTTTACAACTTTCTCGCAGTTTTCATGCACAGTTTCTTGTGCAGTACATAACTACAGACTCATTACAAAATGTTGATTTATGTAGGTACATAATTTCGAGCAATGGATTGACCTATTTTTGTTAACACTGTGTTGCCTCATAGGCATTAACCATTATTATTATATTATCCTTCAAGAAATGAAAATTTATTAATTGATGCATAAATTTGTTTCAGGTACCCACCACCTCCACACTTACCGCCTGTGATAGTTCCATCTCGACAAAGACTGGACTGTACAGGCATCACGCCCAGTACTACTGCTCCTCCCCCCCTAGGACACAACCCCACCCCCCTATCGCGTCTCACAATGGTGCCTTGTCTGGCAGACACCCCCCACCCACACCGCCCCCACACTAACTCAATTCTATCATCATCAACATCATCATCGTCGTCGTCATCGTCATCAAATTGTTCTTCTTCTTCTTCACGATCGTCCACCTAGGACTGACTGCGACTGCAATTGAAGAATCTCTCTCCTCTTGGCGGTAAGATAGGGGAGCGATACGATAGCGACACGATAGCGATATGTGTACGATACGATAGTGATATGGGTGCGATACGATAGTGATAAAGGGGCGATAGATAAATCGATTTGATAGTGAAAAGCTCTACGTGGAGCAACAAATAGTATATATTGAGTGATAAGTGGGGAGTAGGCTAATGCTAGCGATAATTGATTAAGCGTTGTGTGATTGGCAGGTGATGCATAGCATAGCATAGCATATGTGGAGTACTGCAATAGCGATAAGTGAAGAGGTGGAAGGGTGCAGAACACAGCGATAAGATAGCAATAGTAGGAACGATTGGAGGACGATACATGATAGCAATTATTGTGACTGCGATATTTTATGAGAATTACAGTGCGGAGCGATTTGATAGTTACAACGGTTGCTATCCACTGCTGCAAAATGTGGAATTTAGAGAAAATTTATGTATGCAATGTTTCATCCATACTGTATTAATTGTTATCATCAATATTAACTCGATATTGTTATTCCCCCCTGTTGTAATTCTTATTAGACGGTTTGGTTATTATTTATAGACAATGATTACATGTAAGATTATTATTGTTGTATATTTATTATAATTTTGTTTTTCTCTTGTCTACCGAAAAGTATAATAATTTATTGTTTTTTTCTAAAACAAGAGAGAATTGGATATTTTTCTTAGTTGAGTATTATTCAATGGAAACTATAGTGAAATCATTGCTGAATGATTTTGATGGCCTATTATTGTGATGGCTTTCTCTCACAATAATGATATATTATTTATTTATAAAGTTTGAGGTGAGTGATGTTAGAATAATATGAAATCAGTTGAATGAAGTAATGTAATGATATTATAAAATTCTTGTTACATCTTAATAAAACCAGAACACTACTTGAAAAACTTCACGATGGAATTTCATTGCAATATTCAACGTCTATCTGATATTATGTTCCAAATTATAAAATCAATTGATAATAGAAAATCATCAAGATTGATATTGACAAAGTCACTGGCTAGTATGAGTTCAAAACTTCTAGACAATATTTATATGTATGAGCCCTCAATAAGTTATATATTTTATATTTTTATTGATTATCTTATGAAGCCTAATTTGTTTATTATTTGTATGGGTGTATTTATGATGGTATGAATGTATTAGAAAGATGAATGAAAATATTGTTAGATGATAGCGTGTTTGATGCTGTAAGCTCCATTCCAGGGTAAAGTAATGTAATTTGATATTTTTTTATTCATTCAATTTGCTGTTATAAAGTTATTATTTTAGTTGATTGACTTCGCAAATGGAAAAGTATTAAATCTATGAACATTAAAATGTATTGATTACTATGCCAAAATAACAAACTTATTGAATGAGGGTATGGAGCCGGTTATGCTGTTGAATTAGTTAATAATTCCTCACTGACTTCAAGTGGCTTTAAAATTGGAGATTATCTAAACATATCTTTCCGCATTGAATGTGTAAATAACTGCGAAACAGTGAGCAAATGCCTTGTTTACTCCGAGGATTTAAAATTTTATACTATTTTAGGGTAGCCTACTTTGTGTAAAGAAAACTGATATTATTTTTTTTTCAATTGTATTAGATCTCATTAGTAATAAGTCTATTCTAACTACCCATCTAATTGAACTATTTGGAATAACCTTACACTTTTTTTTAAGCTGAAAATATAACACTTGTTATCATTGCTAATTATAGATTTCTGATCACCGCAAATTTCTCTTTGAGCTCCTAAGTGACGTTTCCATTTTGGAAAAGTATTCTCTAAATAAATTACTCTATCAGATTTATTTATTGTATTAATTTAAATTTCTAATTTATTTTCTATGAGTTCCGCAAAGGTTTCACTATAGTTGATCAATATCAAGATGTGAAAACGTTCTGTAAAACTCACATTTTAATATAATTCAATAAAAAAGCTTTGTACAATTTTAAAGTTCTCGAATAATCATGTTATTGTATTATTTATTATCGGAAACTAGAATTCCACTGCAATACTTCTTATCTTGAAAATAAAATCATAATATTTTTCCACCTTTGTCAATGTTATGTGATATTATTTTCATCAGTCAAGAAACTTCCAAATTCCATACGAATTTTGAAGAAAGAACAATTTTATTGTAGAATTTCCTCTCAGACTTATACAACATTTCAAGATTTTTTCTACCAATTTTCATCTACTCAATTTGATTCAATGCTTTACATTGTGATATGTTCTGCATCCATTTTAGTGCTGGAATAATTTATTACATTAATGCAGACTTGATTAATTTAGCTAATTGAAAGCTTCAAACTTTAATTTATTACTGTCCCACTTGGAATATTTATAATAATAGATAATTCCTTAAATACTTGAAACAATATTGGTGGTTGTCATCAGATGAAATTATTGTTTTCTCTCGGAAAGTAATCTTTTTCCAATCTTTTTTATTAAAAGCACTATTAAGAAGTAATAAATCAGTTTCTCTGTCATATTTTTTCCATTTAGGCATAGAAGTTGACGCCATCTAGTCAAAATGACTCTTTTAAGAATTTTTTATCATGTCCTTAATAGTCCATAATTAGAAATAATTCTTTGACGTCTTTGATTTCAATTAATTGTATTCAGAAGTCAACTTAATTATGTGAAAATTGAATCTACTCCACCCAAAGTATTTGAAAGTTTATTCAAGTTATTTTTCCTCGACTTTAGAATCTTCCAAATGCTTAATATTGTAAATCTCGATGGGTTTCCTTATCCAGCAAGCCTGAAACTCATGCCTTATATAATGAATCAGTGGTGAATTTGTTATAAACTACTAGGCTCGTTAGCTACCGTAATAATCTTTTCAAGTTCAATATTGTGTTATGCATAATCGAACTGTTAATCGACGAATAAATTTTAGACCGGAATAATGAATAGTATATCAAAAATAGTTTATTTTTGTCATTAAGCGAACAGTTATTGGAAATATATCAATAAATAAATACCTAATAAGTTAATAATTTACATAAATGAATAATATTGTACATTCATCTCGAACGTTTATGTAGTATTTAAGCGAAACCATTTATTTGTTATGTACATTGATCTAAATCAATTATGTTCAGTTGTATGAAATACGTTGTAAATACATATATGTATGTGAATATTATAGCAATGACTTATTTTTGTTTTTATCTTTTAGTTACATTTTTCCAAAACCATTTAATAATTTACGCTTACTCAATAAATATTTTCATTTTCTGACAAAGGAACTTTTAAAACTAGTTTGTTTAGATATTTCAATTTCCCCCTAAACATAAACACTTGAGTGTTTAGGAGTCCACTTGACAGTTCCACAATGTTTGCCACAAAATGTCTATAAGGTGGGATAAGCTTACTTTCATCGGTATTACTATGACTGAAAGCCATGATTCAGCAACTCTTCATGAATCAGTTGAGTACCAAATACTATGAAGAGTTAAACATTGGAGTGGTTTGTTTCATTATGAAAAATGGAACAGAATCCAATAAAAAAATAGAGACACATTAGAAGTACGCAATACCATGAAAAACTCATCGAACGAACAATAATTATTACTACTATTTTTATCATCCAATTACTAAATATTGACTGCTAAAGTGAGCTATGAATTTTCATCAACGCCGATCACTGGCGAACTAAATTCAACATTTTATTCGAGTTCATCCAAGTCCAATAATTAATTTTTAAATGATTATTATTTAACGAAAATCCATCTGTAATTTTTAAATGTATCTCTTTCGAATGGATGACGTTACAGAGAGACCGATTTTCAACTCTGACTTGTCTTTGTCTGAAGTTTTCGAGACGAACTCTTCAAAAATAGTAAATGAGTTTATGGAACCTTATTTTTGGATCGGAGAGTAAGGCAAAAAGTAAGTTCTCCAAGAATAATTTTGCATGTGGAGGTTATCATTTTTGTTTTTCTGAATAGTTGATTTCTAATATGATTCTACATAATTTTAATAAAGTCTTGCTATAATATTATACACAAATGAACTCCTACTAGAACAATCAAATCAATAATCATATACAGTAATTGAAAGAAAATCAGATACTCCACAGGAACAAGTGCCCTTTGCTGAATTCAATAGTACTTCCAAATTCGACATGATAATCAAATGAAGGAAGTCTAATACTATTGAAAGATTACTCTTAGGTTCAACTAATGGTTTAAAAATGTATTACTCTACTACTTTGACAGTTCAATCAAACGTAACTGATACATACGCTATCTTTTCTCTATTGTTCAATGTTCTGGTTTTTCAAGTTGAATGTATCATCTATCATTTATTTGAAAAATATTATTCCTCAACATTCTATTCCCAAAACATTCACTATTCTTATGGGAAGCCACATTGATTAATGATAATCATAATAATTTTCCAGGCCTTGCTTGTAGATTGCTGACATCTCTACTCCATTCAGTCGGTTAAAAAAAGCAATTCGGAATCCTACTATGTTTCGGGAAATTATAATTTGAAATATAGGCCTATTATGGGAAAAACTTATTTTGGGATCTCATATTTTGAGAGTTGATAATTCTATAATTTTTTCAATCTGCCTTTAAACTAATAGAGTATTTGCAGTTTTTAATTTTAACTTTTAGTTCACTAATAAAACAAGTGAATGAGTAATACGCAACAATTGAATTAGACAAACTGATTTTTCCAGTCTAAGTTACCAAGCTTTCATACTGCATTGTGATAACTAAACCATATCGTTTGTTACTGTTAAATTTCAAACTTCATTTTTGGAATTCCTCCTTAGGCCTATTATTACTGCATTGATCTCAGAAGAATTGATCAACAAAGCTTCTTTCTATTGCTGATTGATATTTCAAAAAAATATCACTGGTAGAAGATTAATTAGGAATTGCAGTTAACCAACTCCTGGAATATTATAACTTTATAATAATTATTTCAAATATCCAATGAAAGCTATATAAATAGTTCTTCGGTCAATATTTGCAGTAGCGGAAGTCCTTAGTTCTATTTGTATAGCTTCCATTGGATATTTGAAATAATTATTATACAGTAATAATAATCACTGTTGAACTTCCATATACATTGTTCATTTGGGAATCGTGGTTCTACTGCCAACATTCATGAGCTAAAATAGTTGGGATTAGTTAAAGAGTTTCTTCCCTGTTTTTATAATTATGCAGTTATAGTTCGTACATAGCCACATTGGGCTTGGTTGAAATTTTAAAATGAAATCCATAGATTATTATAAACTGCAAATATTCGAATATTTCGAAGGCAAGCATGACATATTTATTCATGATCAAATTGTATGTTTTTTGTACAGGTTTCCATGACCCAATTTTTATTAAATTCTCATCACCCAAATAATATTTGATTTAATGCAAGTAACTCCTAACTATCTAACTCTGTTGAAAAACATGGAATGGAAAATATTTTTGTTGAAATTAGGAATATCTCCTAATATAACTTAACACAGACTAAATACAATTGTAGGGTTTGTGTAATTAGTTGCAAATGTGAACTCAGGACTTAATGTTAAGTGTGATTACGGAAATTTGTATTTATATAGTAGTTAGTTGATGTTGCGAATTATAAATAGATAACTGCGATGAATGTGTTTAGGTGAAGAAGACGTTTAGGTAACTTGATAGAAAAGTGTAAAGGATTTGTAAGGTAACAGTGCGATTCGAGTCGGGTCGATTGTTTTATACTAAATTCTAGTATTATTGGGTTTGAGTTGAACTCTTCTCTTATCGTGGTCGGTATGAACAAACTGTGCTATGTGCACTGTGACTATGTGCGGTGTGCGCTGTCAGCTGTCAGTGCTTGATGATTTGAAACTGTGCCATTAGCTGTTGCTATGTTGTGTGATGTGACTCCACAAACAAACAAAGAACTTCAATGCTCGCCTAGCCTCATCCAATCTAACGAAAATTAATAAAAGCTGTACTTGTGATGTAGTCAGATAATGCTCTGAACTGTTCTAGGTAAATAAAATATGAAATATAACGGTTCTATTGTCATTATTTCTAAGAATAATGGTAATAATTAATATAATATAGGCAAATTAAATATCTGCAAGTATTCTTCCAATTTGTTTTATCGGCATTTTCACTAGTTTTCTATGTGACGTTGTTAGTTTAATTATTAGTGGAATTGTGATGTTCGGTGAAATATTTATTTGTTGTAAGAGCGAAAACTGTCACTTCATAGGTGAAATCACCTTCATAGGATAAATTTGAAAATTCATACATTTAATTGTGTTCTCATGTGTGTTGACTGAATTTCTATCTGAGGATTAAAAATGAATTGATATTATTAACAAGGCTCACAGTTGATGGGAAAGTATAGAAGAAACAAAGCTCTAATAATACGATGTTGTAACATACAAAGTTGACAAATCAATAACTTTCAACCTAGGTATCAGCTCTTCTCTGGTTCAAATTCCAATTTTGACTAAATTCAATTCTAAAAATCATGTTTAACAGCTTAAAGTAAAGGGTTTATTTTCTCAAATTCTTTTCACGGTGTAAGCGATTATTAGCGAAAGAAAACCCCTCAGATTGAAATTCATACAAATCCTAATGAAATAATGTAAATCGCATTTTGTTAGACCACTCTTTGTGTAATGCACTTGGTCAAGACTCTTCATGAATGCAAATCGTAGTTTTAATTTGGGTTTGAATTAACGTTCTGTTTGAAAATACTGTAAATGATATATCTCATTATTAGGAAATGCAGCTTTATATTTATATAGTTTTTCACTCGACTAGTGTTCAAAAAGCCTTATTTCAATTGAAGATACTAATCAATGGCATATTTCTATCGCAATATATAATATTGGATGGATTTTTAATGAGCATTCTGAATTTGATAGACATTCTCCTCGTGGTGGATTTGCTTCATCATTCATCATTTCAACCATCAATCAAGCTTTCTATGAATAACTAGAACTCTACTTATTTGCAAGCTTTACACTGATCGAATATTCCAGCAGATATTTATATATTCAATAATAGTAACAATTCCTTTTTTCAAAATAAATTAAATTGCTTGAGCTTTTTTGAATGTGTGATTATGTTTTATGCGATTTCCTACAAGTGCTTGAGATTTTTGATGAGAGATGTGTTTATTTAGTATTTTCAATTGAAAGAATTACAATCCAAAATAAATTGAATTATGTGTTGATAGTCTGTATATACATGTAATGAAAATAACGTATATTATTATTCACAAAGTGCGTTCACAGAAATGAGTCAAGTGCCATAGATCGAATTAACTATCAGAATGCTGAATGAATGGAAAGACAGTGAAAATGTCAGACATTTCAGGAGAAATTTGAAGCGATGCACTACTTCGATATTATTTTTAAAAAATATTGTCAAAATTCGACTCTTGTGTATTTATTATTTGTGCCTCCTGACTGATTTTTGAGGCTGTAAATATATATATATATAAATATAATATAAAATATATTATTTCATCATTATTTATGAATAATAAATATGAAGATTATACAATCTGTTCTTTCTAATGTTGTGCTTTTTACTTTCCTTGCCCTATTATCATAGGTAAGGAAAATATTGCTTTCCCAAAAAAATTAAGGTACCCCAATTTCTATACGTTTCAAGGTCCCCTGAGTCCAAAAAAGTGGTTTTTGGGTATTGGTCTGTGTAAACGATATCTCATCTCCCAATTAACGGAATGACTTGAAATTTGGAACTTAAGGTCCTTACAATATAAGGATCCGACACGAACAATTTCGATCAAATGCAATTCAAGATGGCGGCCAAAATGTTGTAAAAACAGGGGTTTTCACGATTTTTTCAAAAACGGCTCCAACGATATTGATAAAATGTATACCTAAAATTGTCATTTATAAGCTCTATCAACTGCTACAAGACCCATATCTGTAAAAATTTCAGGAGCTCCGCCCCATCCATGCAAAGTTGGATTTTAGATTCCCAATTATCAGGCTTCAGATACAATTTGAACAAAAAATTTCAAATTGAAAAGATTGAGCTTGAAAATCTCTATAATTAATGTTCAGTAACATTTTCACCTAAAATTGAAAATAAGCTCGAAATTCGAGAAAATGTGATTATTCAATTACAAACTGTTGGCAAATTTCGATTCTATTAAATCATTCACTATGAAGAGATAGCAGACCTCGTGTGTCACCAGTGTTATTATTCTGTCACCAGCTGGCTAAGATCTTTGAATAGTAGACTTGAGATGCGCATGAACACTAGCGTCAGGTGATCAATTTTCATAACGGCAAGGAAAGTTGTGTGAGTGCGCCACACCAGATTTTTTTCAATGCTCACAATCTTGGAGTCTGGTGGAAAGAAAAATGTTGAAAATTGATCAGTGATTCATTGGGTTACTTGGAATCGCTAATATTATATTTATTACCTTGCTTGAAATGGATGGATCGGACAGACTTATTCAACTTGATAATGGAGAAAGGAAGGTGGACATGTTGTATATATATATATATTCTCCTCACTGCTGCCAAGATATTCAAATCATACTTAATATTATATGTATTGTTTCGTATCATCTTATTCTTCAGAGAATTACTCAACTTGATAATTTATGTAGTTAAATTTTCCCCCAACCGGTTCAAACAATTTATTTGAATTTTATTCAGAGAAAGCAAGTTGGATGAAGATATACACAGCAATTTGCAAAGCAATATGAAAGTAATATAAATAAATTTTCAATCCTGAAAACTTTTTGGAGATGTAATAAATTCCCAAATGGAATGATAAACACATACCGTAATATATGTTCTATTTTCTCACTGTTTTTTCCATTTTTATTTATCAGAACTCAAGTTTTCATGCTCATAGTATCATTGTAATATTAAAAATTGCCAGAATGGAAACTAGGCTTTACTGTTTTTGGTACCTTAGTATAGGCCTACACTCTGCTACAAACTTAGTTGGCCATTACAAGTTTTAGTCTAGCAAATTGCTATTGACAAAAAAAGACAGGAAAATAAGTACCTATAAGTTATTGCAATCTATTGTACTTTTTTATGAAAAGTGAGCTAACTAGGTTTAAATATAGGTGTTCAGAGAGTATTGAGGCAGCAAATATTACAGTAGTATCAATACCATCGAAGCTCACCTACCGTACTTAGATAATAAACACCATGTAGCCTATTAGCTGTACATATGCCTACTTCTAACTAAGTATTTCTCTCCTCCAGTTTTATTCGCGAGAGAAATGAAATATCTCAAGGTTAACCATATTATTTTTCTCTCCAAATAATTTTAATAATACGTTTTAGGCTCGTATTACATTCAGCTATCAGTCCTAACCTGACCTAACCAGTAGGTCGCGTCGGGGAGCATTAGATTGAAGTCTACGATATTGAGTTAGTGGAAAAGATAGGACAACAGCGTTGCCACTGTCTTCTACAGTAGATAGCTGATTCCAGTATATCTAAAGTAATATTGACTGTTCATTGGAGTGATCCGTGGTATAGTGGATATAGTGCTAGCGCAGCAGCCCAGGGGTCCCGGGTCAAAACCCGGATACTAACAAATGTTTTTAGCCAAGTCACTCCTGTGCTATCGGATGGGCACGTTAAAATGTCGGTCCTAGCTGAAGTATGACAGTCGTGGTTTGACTAATAAGGTTAGTAACACCAATGTTAATCAAGTGGACCACACTATAGTCTCAGCCCGGTCGCCAGCCGATCCTGGAGCCTCACTGGTTTCACAGCGTGCTTTACATTTGACCGCAAATGTTTGCTTTCTGGTGAATTTAATGACCCACTGGTGGTTGAATGTAATAAAAGCCTAATTTGTGAAAGTAACGAAGAAATAAAGCCGAATTGATGAGCTATTCTGGAGATTGTTCTTAACCAAGAACGCTTTGGCTGACAGGCAACCAGCTCCTAGAATTGTATTAATTGGTTCCTAGACAACAAAATGTACTTTTCTAAGAAATTTATCTCAAGAATAATTTACATAATGTATTTAGTCTCCATTGTACATCATGAAACATTTTGAATTCTCCAAATTGTGATTAGTGTCGTAGGCCTAGTCTCGCTTCAGTTATGTTTCATTCCTGCAGGAGGATGACACACATACTAATTGAAATTCTAAACTTGAATGAATAATGGAATAAATTGAGAAACGAATTTCTTCAAGTTATTTGAATCCTGCAAAAGCAATGCTAAGGAGCAATGGAAAACTGTAAATTGAGAAAAGACCTACATCTAGAAGTAGAAGATGATTTACAGATTATAATTTTGTAAAATTACAAAATATTTGTTATAGAATTAATTTTAATTCATAAATGCTGAGCCACAAAACGCATATCGCACCGCCCACTGCAACGTAGCCTTGAGCTAGATTCCCAAATATCAGTATCAAAGTCCGTGTCCGGTTCAGTGAAGATATTCTTCCTGTGAGTTGGGGCTATTCCCACTGCCGAACCAGTATGGTTATATAGTCTTATTAGGACTCATAAGAAGAACATTTTTACTGAACCGTACACTGATACTGATACTAAGCTTTACTCTTCAGATTTTTGAGTTGATCGCTCACCACAGTTTCAAGAGGAGTAGTAGTTCACACAGCAGGATATTGGAAACGGAGACTCTATGCGAAGTACAACCTGACATCTGAAGCGTTACGTAACGCAACGATATTGTTCAGTCTGTCGTTTGATAGAGCTAAAAACTAGTTAAATACCGTAAAAACATAACAGAAAGCAATACTAACTAATAAATAAATTTTTGTTTCAATAGTAGAATTGCAATGTAGAATAAATTATAAGCAAATTGATGGTAGAAATAGTATTTTCAATGTTTGATGACAGAAAAAATACTGCTTTTACATTAAGCATCATAAAAATTCATTTATTTTATTCAATACACGAATCAACAATAAAACGTTAATAGTATTTCTATACATAAAACACTACAACGGATTGGATAAAAAATGATTCATAGACATAGTTTCCATTCAATGGACATTAATTCTAAAAAAATAATTATAGATATAAATATATAATAAAAACAACAATATTTATTTATCCAATTTACGATAATTATTAAGCCTGAAATTTTATCAAGTCAGGGATATAATTATTCTAAATGGATGGATAATGTGAATTATGTATGATAACATGAATATATAATAGAATTATCCTTATTAGTGTACATATTTGGGGATTGATAGAGAATTAACCATGAGTTTGTTTATTCATTACAACAATGACATGAAGATGGCAGGCCTATGATTCAATGGTACAATAAAAAATTGCCACAAATTAATTATTTATGAAAAACATATTTATGTTCATAATATAAGTTATATCAGTTAATGTTGAGTGGATTTAGATAATAATATTTTATGTCTTTATCAAATTTTATTATAGGCACTGTTGGAGATCATCTTCAAATATGGTAATTAAAACATAGTTTTGTTCTCTTTAATAAAATTGTTTAGAAAAACTGAAAACTTATAATCAAATAATTAATATTTAGTAAGTTAATGAAGGTAAACAATTATGAACTGGCAATATTTTAGCAGTAAACCCCCCCTTTCCAATACTTCACTTTGTAGACTGTGAAATGTCATTCAAAATCACAAAACCGCCTGAATTTGTTCAAGATTCATGACGTTTCAGAGGATGACAAGTTACTTATGGTGTTTTGACTGGTAATTCTTATTATCACAATATGCACACATACCTTTACAGCAGTAGCTTGATTACGGCTGTTTTATACAATTATACATTTTTTTAGCCAAAGTAGGCACCACAGTTTGAGCATCTTCTGTTTTTCAATAATAGGCAAGCCAGAATTCCGAGCGGGAAGAAAAATATGGCGCAGCATATTCCAAGACAAGTGTAGTCGTCCTCGACTATTCCAACCTGAAGTAAGAAACAAAATAAATAGTGTGAGTTAGTATGGAATCTATTGGGTGCAACTTAGAATAAATTTAATTGTAGATATTGTGGTGAGAGGATAGGCAGTAGGCTACATACAACTATATCAAACTCATACAGTGCGGACTGAGTGCGCATGCGCCGGATTCGTCAGCCGAACAATTACAACACTCCTATTTAATTTATGTAATGTAAATCATTTTCGTGTTCTAAACAAATTATCTCATAACTAATTGATACAACACAGTATATAAATAATTCTCAAAATATAAGTCTCAGTTAGAAAGTGGCACTACCGGCAAAGAAAAACTTGTGCGTCGGCAGTGAGTTCGAACAACTAGGTACAGTAAACTTGTCAATAGGAGAAGAAAATAGAGCTTATTCAAACCACTAGAATAAATAAAATTATGGAAACCAGGTCACATCTAAATCCTTACAAACGATAAGACAAAGTAACAAAATTACAAGCAAATAACGAACTCAAAAAGACCAATACAAGGAAGTCATGAAAAAAATATATTTTTTTAATTTATAACACAAGAATGAAACACTACATAATTATAGATAATTTAAAATAAACATTTATCCTAATCCAATCCAGTATAAAATTCATTATGGATTTTGAAATTCTATTAATAATGAATTCAGTTGGGACTTTATTTATAAACAAGTAACACTGATATTCAAACTGACGTCTACATACAATTAAGCTGGTAAAGTCAATATCAAATTGTAATGGATTGGAGGGACGAAAATTATATGGATTATTCCTTAAGTTGAATGTATCACTATTCTTATCAATGAATAATATGATTCTTTAAACATATGTTTGCCTCACTGTAAGCACCTGGAATTCTTGAAAAAGAAGTCTACTAGGGTATAATCTTGGCCTGCATAATGCAGCTCTGATAAGGTGTTTCTGTAATGTGAATAATTTGTTCATATGGATATCATAAGCAGCCCCCCATATCTCAATTCCACATTGAAAAAGTGATTGCGCATAAGCATAATAAATCTTTTTCACTATTACCATATCAACTATTTGACTTAGTTTATAAAACCTATAAATTAGATATTTAAGCCGTCTGCACATATATTCCATATGAGTATCCCATTTTATATGATCATCCATCATAATACCCAAATATTTTAAAGATTTCACCTTTTCAATACAAGGGCAATCACAATCCACATTATTTAACAAAGCGTGAGAATGCATTTGTAAAGACAAGGTTTGTACTGGTTGACCTATTTCAGTAGGTGAAAAAGTAATAAATTTAGTCTTCTTCTGGTTCATGGTAAAGTGAATGAATGAATATGAATAAAAATGGCCTTTATTTAACAAAGCTAAGAATAAAAAATAAAAAAATCATATGCATAATTAATTACTCAAGGAAATAAGAAAACAAACTAAGTCATTCAATTTTGGCATAACCGAGAAGGTTGTCTGCCAGGAGTCGGTTATCAATATATTTGTGAAAAAATTTTAAAATATTAAGAGAAAAATATACACTAAAAATAAATACGTATATACTGTTAACAAAATCAATAATGCCAATAATCATAAAACAATAAACTCAATAATAAATAATCAAACCTAATTAAAACAAAACTTTAATAATTAAACTGTAACACTATATTATTTCTTATCTTCAGGGCATCCCTCAAAAAAGCAACAAACCTATTCCAATCACTACCATTTAGCCATTGCATGGCCTCTAGTTCAGAGAGCCGATTCTTCCCCAACCAAAATCTACGGACACCCCCCAGAATAGGACAGACTCCCACAAAATGTAGCGTATCCTCTCTCTTTCTTCTGTTACACAGAGAGCACATCCACTGCGTTTCTCCTCTCCCATGAACAAAATTCATGGTAAAGTGTCAGGTTCAAATGATATTACTATTGCGGCTATCTAGCCTATAGTCAGTATGTATTGAATTTATTGGTGCATGTAAAGGGAAAGGAAAAGTATGAGCAAGGACTTGCTACACATCAATAATATCATACAAGAACAAGAGCAAGTAACTTAAACATTCTAAGATGCATGCAGCCAAGGACCAAGGCTTGTATCCAGTGTTGGAACTGTAGCTTTTCAACCTGTTGCTAGAGGAGATTGGGAGACACTGACGAGAATTAGAAGGTGAATTAGAGTGGTCTTGCATCCAAGCGCCTGTACTCTGTCGAGGGATTTCTCGGCAGAACCAGAGTGCAAGAGGCCGTCAAAAAAAGGGTCTAAATCAACATGGCACAACCTATCCAGCATCAACTGCTCAACGGCGATGCAGCGGTTATAAGGTAATAATCGCGCCAAGTAATTCTAAGGATACCAGATTATATTATAGTTATAGCAGTACGCAAGCTCGGTTTTAGAACCAAGCTACGCAAAGACCGATCTGCGAACCTATGTTTCTATATGTATCTAGGATATGCGATCTGAAGGCCCAATTCCTAAGCGACGTCTGTAGCCACGCAGTATTAACAGCTGTTGTCTACTTTATATTATTGTATACCTATATACAAAATACGAATACTGCACGCCTAGAGTCGTCGCTCGGGAATTTTACTTATGTACCTATGGGATCGAGATTGCTCTGTTTGGCCGGGCACTCAAGGTGAATAGCGCCCTAGTTGCAAACAGTTTTTCAATCCCCGTTATAAGAGGACAAATGTATTAATTTTTGCGGCAATAGTCTATCGATTAATGTAGTTTACTAACTATTTTCCAATGTGGAATATTACTAGTAAGCTTAAGGTACAATTCCTTAGAGACGTGTCGAAACGCGCAGCTAAGCAGGCTTGTCGAGACGAGCGGGCTAATAAGCAGGAAGCTCGAGACGCGTCGTTTCAGCCGTGAAGGCTGAGAACCAATAAATGTATAAATTCATTAGATTTGATGACTCATTGGATTTTCATGTTGTATGAATGTTATGGCGACAGATGAATTAGAGGTGTTAATTATTATATTGCTTTTATGAATCATAACTAAAAGCAATATAATAGTCAATATTTCTAATTCATCTGTGGCCATAACATTCATACAACATGAAAATCCAATGAGTCATCAAGTTTAATGAATTTATAGATTATGTGCTCTAGCTGTGACGGCTGTAACGACGCGTCTCAAGCTTCCTGCTTATAGCCCGCTCGTCTCGACAAGCCTGCTTAGCTGCGAGTCTCGAACGGCGCGTGTTGACACACCTTCAAGGAATTGCACCTTAAAAAAAAAAAAAAAAAACTGGCGATCTGGACTAAAGCTTAGCTAAGGCTAACCCTATCCTAGTCAGCCCATTTACAAAAAGGAGACCTGGCGGTAAGTTAATGCGGTCATGCGGTGTAGTTTGTTTTTTGTGGTATTTTCTATAAATTAAATTTAGATTATAGATCAATTAAAATAAATTTATAGATTATAATGATAGATAAATTGAATATCGATTGAATTAAAAGGAAATTGGTAGTTCACAAATAATAAATTTGACAATATTTGCAATTTATTATTTAAAAGAATTATCTCGGTTATGTAACAGAAGATAATGAATTGAGTTACAAAGTAGTTGCAACAAACAATGCAACGTTTCAATCGATAAAAAACATAATTATCACACAATTTAAATAAATTAATAAGAGAATAAAGGATTTCAATAGCAACAATCTAAATGTAAGTAAGGTTTAAAACATGAAATAACTTGTTTACCTGGTGGGTTAGGTGAGTATGGAGGGGGCTTTTCGTATTCAGCAGCCATTTTTTCAGAAATGTTGAAAATTAAACCAAAAAAAAAACTTTTAAGTTTCAACTTATCAACGCCTAGATACGTTCAAAATACCATCGAATAAATAATTAAAGATTATTCTGATATGCTAGAATAACACTTATCTTTTTCTTAGCCTTGAACAATGTTCATTGTTCAATGTTGACGTTGGGACCCACCCCCAGAGACATAATCATATGGCCATGAACAGCTACAGGTTGGACAACTTTGCATTTTAAAATAATAATTCCTTGAAAATGTTTTACAATGAATATAATTTTTAAAATTATATCTTCTCTCATTCATTATTAGGAAAAATCACCAGCTCATTAAAAAAACGTAAAAACTATATCTTCTACTTTTCTTATATCTTCAACCATAGTGTCCAATGAGTTATCGATAATAATTTATATCGATATCGAAGTATTCAAGAAAGAAGAAACGTCTAAATTTTTGTTTTGTGGTTATGTTTGTAATGTGATAAACCAAAACCATATTATTATAAAATAAATTATAGAATTAATCTAATAAAACTTTTCAATGATTGAAAATTTCCACTTATTGACGTGTATACTTTATTCCAGTTTGGAATTATAGAACTTAATTGAATAATTAATTTGCGAATTAGATACCATTTACAATGTCAAAAACAGAAGACAGGGGCAAACCTCTGGGAAATCCATACGATATCAACGGCACATACTTTAATCCAGATATGTATCTTCAGAAAATACTCAAGGTAACAGTGTTTGTTAAGCTTAGTTGAATTTATAATATAAACTATGAATAGGAAAAGGTTGTATATTGTAGCCTTCCACTATCACTGCCTATTGCAAGACGTGCAAATTTAGTTTTCAATGATTTTCAATTTCTAGATCTTTTCCCAGGACATTTCTGGGTTGATAACGTCATTTTTATGTCAAACAATCATTATGAAAACTTCTATAAAAAACTGTTCATAGCAATGGTTAATAGACCACACAATACACACTAACATAATAGATGACAGTGGTGAAGATCATGAGTATTTATGATTATTAATTAAATCTATATCATATACGGTTTCCTTTAATGAAAAACTTTGACAAAGACGTCTTGAAACCATACACTGAGTGCTCTTTAACTGATTCTGGCAAATAATTGATCATTTCCAATGATCGCATGGAGAAACATTTCCTCACTCTTGTCAGTCGACACCGTGGCACATCCAAATTCGTCCTCTTTCAAGTTGTATAGTGGTGTAGGCTAAGGTACTTGCTCCCACTGCTGCAGTGTTGATCCTTACATATAGCAGAAAAACCAAAATGTAATGACCACAGACTTTGTGAATGTTAAATTTGCGGAAGATGGGCTGGCAATGAGCATCATGCTTATCTACCAAGTTACGAGTACTATATACGTAATAACACGTAGTAGGCTGCTATCTTTGACGTCCTTGCCATGTGGTGAATGGCCCCAGATCAGGATACCAAACAGGAAGCGATTAGCAAAAACTTCAATTTTAGTATTTATTTAAATAGTTCCATAAAAGGGATCACTAAAGTGAAGCCCACTGGGACACGTCAAAAAGTAAAAAAAAAACAACTGCCCGGAGGCAGAAATCAAATTAGAAAATAGGCACTCACCACACTGCTCTCCGACATAAAGAACTCACGGAGTGAGTACAGAGGGTGATCCGGCAGCAGGCTCCTCAGAGCCCCTCGAAATCGCACAGCAGGCAGATCCCTGGCCAACAGAGGCAGCCTATTATAGAGGCTGATAGATATATGAGCCAGACCAGTCCGAGTTCTGCTAAGCCTCTGGTAGGGTAAATCCAGCCTGAGTCTACCCCTAGTCTCATACGGGTGGAAGGTCTGTCGGGTCAAGAGCAACCCCACGTTTGCATGTGTTCTGCAAAGGGTATGAAGAACATAGAGGAAGAAGACGGTGAGGATCCTCTCTTTGAAAAAGAGCGGGCGACAGTGGGCTAATCCACCAGCCCCACAAATAATCCTCAGGGCCCTCTTCTGGAGACGAAGGACTCTGGCGACATCTGTGGCTCCACCCCAGAGGGGGAGGCCTTATAAAATTACGCTCTGAAATAAGCCAAAATAGCACATTTTAAGATAATGAGGTGGTACACTGTATTTGAGACCTCTCAGCAGGAAAACCACTCTGCTCAACCTGGCGCAGACTGTCTCAATGTGCTCGCTCCATAAGAGCTTCCTGTCAAGGGTAAATCCTAACAGTTTGACGGGGGCAAAATTGTATTCATTCCTATTTCTGAGACTGAACACAATAGACTCTGTTTTGTCTTCATTGAGGAGGAAGCGATTGGCAGAGAACCAGTCCCACGCAAATGCCCCAGTCTCCACCATAGCTGCCCTCAGCCCTCCCATCTCGCGACCAGCATTGAAGAAGGTGGTGTCGTCTGCATAACTGACATCACACTTGCCATCCACCTGAGCTATGTCGTTAACTGAAATAAGAAACAACAGAGGCCCCAGGACAGAGCCCTGAGGCATTCCACAGTCAACACAATCCCTGATCTCAGAGAGAACTCCATTAGCCAGCACCGCCTGTCTGCGACCCCCCAGGTAGGCCTGAATCAGTTTGAGAGGAGACGGTCCCACACCATAATGCCTAAGCTTGTCCACGAGAATAGCATGATCCATTATATCAAAGGCCTTGCTGAGATCACACTAGTTGAGCCCAGCAAGTCCACGTGTCTCAAAGCAATAACATATTTTGGAAAGCAGGAAATCTACTGCATCAGTGGTGGATCTATTTTTCCTGAAACCAAACTGGGTGGTCGCAAACAGGCCGCACTGGTCACAATAAGCAAGGAGTTGCTCAGCAATAAGGATTTCAAATATCTTCGATATAATAGGCAGGATGGAGATAGGCCTATAGTTAGTAGGATCATGCCTATCACCCTTCTTAAAGACAGGCACTGTCTTAGAAATTTTAAGCTGAGAAGGAAATACAGACTGCTGGAAACACAGATTAATACAAGCAGTCAGGGGAGAAACAATAAGAGCTAATACATCCTTAATAGTAGCACTGGTCACACCATAAATGTCTCTACTAACCGAGTTGCTCAAACAGTTCACAACTCGAGTGACATCATCACAAGTAATACGGCGCCAGGTCAATAGCCGAAGAGCGGGGGGCCGAGAGCAGATTCGCCGCCACCATAGGGGAAGCTCGGATCCCCTCGCAGATACCGCGTATAGAGCTGGTCCACGCGTCGTGAAGATCATCCGCAGATACCGGAACAGCACCAGGAGCTGGCACACCCGCAGCGGCCCTGATGATACCCCAGGCAGCTTTGCACCTATTGGGTACCCGGTCAATCAGCTCAGAGTTGTAGCGCATCCTGGCCGCACGAGCAGCCCGCTGGTATGATCTCCTAAGTCCCATGTAGGTCCGTTTAGAGGACAGAAGTCGATCAGCCCGAAACCGCTCATACGCCATAAGAACCAGGTCAAGAAGGTCGTCCGTAATCCACAGTCCACCATGTTTACCAGGCCTTCCAGAGAGGAAACGTTTTAGTGGAAAGCAGTTGTTGAAGCCAGTCAGGAGTCTATCAAAAAACGCCGTGAAATTGGGCTGTGCATCAGGATGATCCTTCAGAAAGCTCCAGTCAATCAGAGTCAGATAATGCAGAAAACGCTCGCGTCCACCCTGTGTGATGGGTCGCACCCAAGTGAATCGATCACGCCCTGCAGGTATAGAGGCAGGGTAGGTGGAAGTTGGCGATTTCACATTGCAGCCGAGTGCCAGGTGGTCACTGAGAAGAGGATTTACAATTGAACTACTAATGCTATTGCCAATGTTCAGATTTGCAATCACATTATCGACGCAAGCATCCAATCTAGTGGGCTGATTCATGGGCAATTCATGGTATAGCATCAACAGTGTTCCATTCTCAGATGTCCTCTCAGTTTCATGAAGGGATTTATAATATAACCTAGATCACTTATTACACACTTCAAGTGCCGGTTGCACAAAAGCCGGTTAAATTTTAACCGTGATTAATTCCACGAGAACCAATCAGAGAAGCCGTCTTATCAAAAAGGCTTTTGTGCAACCGGGCCCAAGAATGTGTTGCTCCCATGTCAACTTTAGTAACAGGTTTAAAAATTCAACAGGTGAAAAATCAAAACAGGTTTGAAACAATAATTATATTTCTTGTATGTCTGTAATTGATAATGTTACTTAGTCAAGTTATTTTATAATTCTTTGGTCGACCAGATAAATAAAATATCCAAGTTTTTCAACAATATTTTACTCTCACATCAGTCTTCAATGTATTGAGTTTCTGTAGCTATTACGTATTACAATCAACTATGCTACCAGTTGAAGCTTGATAGGCTGTGTTGATTCATGTTGATTTGGGTCTTGTTGGGTCCCTTTGGTTCTGTAAGAACTCCACAAAAGAGTACAGCTTGGATTCAAGACTCTCTCTCACCCTTCTTTTGAATTCAGTGTCTCCCAATTTCTTCATCTTCTCTGGCAACATGCTGAAAAGTGTTTGTGCCAACACAGGCAGCGATTCCTTGGTCCTTCACAGCCTACATTTATTTATTCATTTATTGGATAGAGTAAACAATACAGTAGACGGAAAAGAAAAAACAGGCTATTGCCCAAAACTTCTTCAATTTCCTAATTTTGTCTTAAATTTTCCAAATACTATGTAGGTTATGTCCATTTCAATTTATACACTAAATCATCAATCTGAATATACAAATCAGAATAAAACAAATAATTTTAAATTTATATAGATTAATAATAAAACTTCCGTAAAACATAAAACAAACTTCAAAATCACAAAATAATTCTTGAAAATTAATAATAATTAAAATAATTCTAATAAATCTTGGGATGTTCCAGTTATACGCTGTTCTTTTGTAACGCTAATGGTTAGCATGTCTTTGGTTATACTTTTCTGCATTCTACTTCACATGCACTGTAGTCGAAAGAAGATAAGACAATAGCATAGCTCTTGCACTTGTGCATATACAAGTAATGGCTCTATATCCACTTGGGACACAATTTTTGTATTGTATGTCTTGTTCTTCAAAGAAAAAACATCATTTTTGAAGTACTCACTATATCTGCTTTAGATTCAGTTTAGTCGTCAGTGAAAAATTACTTTTATCATACTATCCGCAATGTTGTGGAAGTGCTCACTAGCTTCAAATTTTAATCATTGTGTTTATTTTCTGTGTGACTTCATGCATTATTTTCATTGTACTGAATAAGGCTCCGTGTTAGTTTTCAATTGTTAACCACTGTTAATATATCTATCTTTAACCATTGTCTATCTTTATAATTATATCTACGGTACATCATGTGGGTCGTTGAGTACAATATTATCGATATTAGCAATGATATCCATATTAGCAGTCTCCGATAGCAATGTTATACTTAGCACTTAAGGAATAAAAACATTATTATTCTCACACTTTTAGAAATAAACTTTAGAAACTTTTAGAAATAAACAAACTTTAGAAATAATACAATACAGTCGGCTATCTAGGAGGGTTAATCCTCTATTATACTTTTTGTGTAGTTGAAAAGTTGATATTGTGGTAATTATTCATATTAAATAAAAATAATAAGAAATTAATAAGTATATAATACTTATACATATTAAATAAAAATACTAAGAAATTAATAAGTATTTTCTAAGAAAATACTTAGAAAGACCGGTCTCGGTTGTTACACCATTGTCAATTTCTGATAAACTAGATAAATAAATTATAATTGAGATAATAATAAATTGAAACCTACAGTCGTTTAGCCTCATCTTAAGAAGTAAGTTATGTGGTTTTTAAGATACTAGTTGTACTGTTAAAATTAAAGTAATAAAATAGGTAAAAATACGCTTAAAAATAATAATTTCATGATTAATCCTTTTAGAAAAGTTTATTGTAACAATTGTTTCTTATATTTAATAGTTGTACAATTATAAATAAAATATGATAATTTCATGATTAATGTTCCAGGAAAGTTCTTTAAAACAAGTAATGGATAAAGAAACAGAGGTTGTACGTGATACTCAGTCATTACATTCAGAAATGCAAACACTTGTTTATGAGAATTACAACAAGTTCATCTCAGCCACCGATACTATTAGAAAGGTAATGTAACTCTTTCATTTACCTAAAATCATATCATATTTTTGCACAAGGCTAATGATGTATCAAATCAAATAAAATTTATTCATCAAAAACAATTACATTACAAATTAGAATACTTTACAATTACTGATGTATAATACGTCATTGACAAGAGCCAGTCTGAAAAATGAAACTGATAGTGAATGATGACAGGAAATGTCAACAAACATTGAAATTTGATAGTATGATTAAACTACAGTAACTTTACAACCCTATATAATCAGATATAACCATATATAGTTATTGTAGATTAGACTAGGTCACTAGGCTATGAGGAGACCTTGGCCGAGGGCTGATCAGCCAATTCCTATTTCCCTGCACGGATTAACCGATGAGCCGGATTAGCGAGGCTAAACTGTACTCTACTAAGGAATGGTATTAAATTGATAAATATTATTTCCATTGTCACATTTTTCAATTGCGAATAGCTGAAGAGCATTAATTATTGTGCTTTCTGCATAATAAGTTGAGAATTATTTATTTGATTTTTAAAAATCGTTGTATGAATGCTCTTTAATCAACTAATATCGTTCAATAAGAATTTACCAAGTTACTAAAAATTTAACAGCCTTTAAAACGCTATAAACTATTCATATTCGATATCTATATTTGAATTTTTCTAATTTATTATTCTTGGAATTCCAATAACTTAATTGTGGAGTATATCGGTAAGAGAAATATTAATTTAATCCGAAGAATAAGTTCTTTCTTATACAGTAGTAAAAAGTTGTGGCGGTAATTGTAATGCTATACTTCCCATGGATACTCAAATCCTCAACTGACAATGTATTGGCAGGTAATGACTTGTTAAGTAAGGAGAATAAAAATTTGTTTCTGATATGTTTCAACTGGTTTTAATTTCTATATTTGCACATACCATTGTAATTCCTTGAATATGGAATATTTTGTTCATAGATGAAAAGTGACTTCAAAAAGATGGAGGATGAAATGGATATGCTTGCTAAGAATATGGGATCTATAACATCATTTTCAGAATCAATATCGTCTACTCTACAGGTTAGTGAATATGTTAAATTTTATCAGTTTTCTTGAAAAATGTTCTATATTCAATTTAGAAACATATTGCACAATCTCTCATATTCATATTTCAAAGCTCTCTTAATTCCCTCTCACTTGAAACATTAAAAAATATAATTCTATAGTCCAAGTTCTATTATTTCTGCTTAAACCTACGAAATAATCTAGATCGATTTTTTCTTTAATAATTCAAATTGTGGGAAGATCAGAGTATTGTGGGAGTGATTGATCTCAATATAGGCTACCAGTATTATATATAATGACATACCTATATCTTGAAATTTAAATTATACATTTTTCATTCAAATAAATTTCAATTTGTTTTTTCTCCAACTTTAGGATACCAGGCAACAAATCTCGAAGCTGTCTGGAGTACACACCTTACTGAAAAGACTGCAGTTCTTATTCAAATTGCCTTCAAAACTTAAATTACAAATGGAAGAGGGGAACTATTCAGAGGTAAGATACAATAGGAGAAACTCTTCAACTTGAATTTTGTGCTGTACTACAAATACTCACTGTGTTGAGTAAGTGTAAAGCTAGACACATTATATTCACACAAATTTATAAAATCATAATTATGCACTATTCAGAATATTATTTACAAAATATTTTTGCTTATTCCCTGTAATTAAATGTAGCGATGTTTTCTAAGAAAACTCTACTTGCAAATTCTCTAGATATTGAGGAACCCTTCCGACGAAAACGAAATAAAAAATGAGAATTTTCTTTTTCTACTATAGAGATAAATCCATTATAGTATCTGTATTACAAATATTCAGTTTCAACCCTTGTTATGTCTACATCTCAAATCCACTATCTCAAGATCCCTTTAATGATATCAGACATTTAGTATGGTATTATTTAATAAATATCGGGGACCGAGCTTCGCTCTGGAGTACAAAAACATAGCAATTTATTACGAAAGAAGAAATTATAATAATATTCATAGTTCAAACAGAAATGTTGTATCTAATCACGGTGAATTGAGATTGATTCCCAGGGAATGCAAAAATTTCCCTCACAAAGGCCCGGTTGCACAAAAGCCGGTTAAATTTCAATCCTGATTAATTTCACGTGAACCAAATCAGAGAAGACCATTTCAAAAATATGGTTCTACTGGAATCAATCAGGATTAAAAATAACCCTGCACCAAGTACCTGATTGAATGATTTCAGGTTTTTCACAGTCCCACACACTTGAACTCGCTCACTCACTCACTTCCATCATCAACAGACGACGAAATATTTATTATCAGCTGTTTTTCCAAGGATGAATAATAATTATCCTTTTAATGTCCTTCAGCGAGTTTTCCCAGGGATGAGACCTAGTGCAATCAAATTTTTATATTATAAATCTACTATGTTCTGAATTACGTGAGAATCGTTCGAGCCATTTTCGAGATCCGGTGAAATACAAACATATAAACAGAAATTGCTCGTTTAATAGTATAGGATAATTATCATTGATATGTCTAGTGTATTGTGATGTTTGTAGTTGATGAAGACAATTACATTGTTGCTTTCATATTCAATACTAGAATCAAGTAATGTTACCGAGTTCTACAATAAGTTACCAAATTGTACCTTTTACACTGAAGTTTATTTTGCGGAAATGTTGCTGGATGCTTTTTTCATCTTCCAGGCAGTGAGAGACTATCTGCACACTCAAAGAGTGCTGGAACAGTACGGAAATTTGGAATCTTTCCAGGGAATCCAGCAAGACTGTAACGCCATACTGAAAGAACTTATGGATCAGCTTCGCAATAAATTCAAAAGTCAAGATGTAAGTTTTTTGCTCACTTATTTCGTGTAATACGTTGTGAAGTAAACGTACGTGGGAAGTGCATAATAATTAGAATTAGCAATATAGAATTCTACCTTAAATTCATGTTCCTTATACATTACCATTTACGAAGAGCCAAGTAGTATTACAAATTCTGTCTTCTATTGCTGCAGTATGCAGAGTAAAATCTACTCATGAGATCGATCGATTCCCAATTCAGAAACATTCCCATACACAGACAGCTAAGCCTAGTTTTTCCTCCATGGCCATTATTATTATATATTATTATTATAGTGCTTTGTACAATACATGAAATTAATTAAAATAAAAATGACGTCTGTAATTTCTCTGGATTTTCCTTTACGTCATTACCCATGCCCAAGCCTTAGGCGGGCTACACACTGGTGTCGTAGACATGATGTCTACGACAAATCGCCACTGTCTACTGCCAGCACTGAGCACTCTTTGTTACTGCTCATGCTCAGTCTGTAATTCAACCGAAAATCACGACACATGCGACAAGCGACAGAGACATGCAAAAGACATGCATGTCTCATGAAATTTGATAAGTCACGACACGCGTCTCAAGACGCGTGTCTTGCGACACCAGTGTGTAGCCCGTCTTGGACTAATTAGAAGAATATATGAAATAAGTAAACTCTTCATTTGTAGAGCTTTAATCAAATAAAATTGAACATGACTTTCTACTAGTAACGGATCAACAACATTTGATATTTATGAATGAATCAATGACAACGAAAACATATGGTTTATCATATCATTCTACCCGGCTAGATTTTCGTGTTATCTTAGGGGCAAGATGACGGAGCGACACAGTGGACTCTTGTCCATCAGGGCGACGAATGTGAGCATACTCTGGGTTTGCCTCAATCAATTCAACTTCTTCTACTGATGAATCTTGCTTTGAATTTCGGTTCATTTTCTTCAGCCAAACTGGTCCTGGGCTCATTAGCCAAGATGTTAGTGACTGTCCATTTGTTGAGGATCTCATGTGTAGGAACATTCGTTCATGAGGGGTGCAATTTGTTGTAGTACACAAAAGAGATCGAATAGAGTGAAGTGCATCAGGCAACACTTCCTCCCATCGATTTGAATCAAGTCCTCGTGATCTTAGAGCTAGTGTTATTGCTTTCCATATAATTCCATTATATCGCTCTACTTGACCATTCCCTCTCGGATTGTAAGGCGTTGATCTACTAGTTGCTATCCCTTTTGAGCCAAGAAAGCTCTTCAACTCAGTTGACATGAAGGATGTTCCTCTGTCTGTGTGAATATAGCTTGGAAGGCCAAACATTGATATTAATGAGACCAGGCAATTTATGACTGTTCTCGCAGTCATGTCTGGACAAGGAAATACAAAAGGGAATCTTGAGTACTCATCAACCATCACCAGTAGGTATTTATTTCTTGTTTTTGATTGTACGGGTCCTTTGAAGTCCATATTAATTCGTTCAAAAGGTTTTGTTGCCTTTATGAGATTTCCTTTTGTCTTCATATACTGTGGTTTTATTTCAGAGCAAATTGCACAATTGGAGCAAATTTTCCTTACATCATCTACAGTATAGGGGAGATTTTTCATTCTGAGCCAGTGGTAGAAACGAGTTACACCAGGGTGACAAAGTTCATCATGGTATTTTGCCAAAGCTGAGTTCAATGTTGAACAACCAGCTGTAATACATATACGAGAGAGTGCATCAGCTGGTGCATTTTCTTTTCCAGGTCTGTAGACTATGTTGAATTTGTATTCAGATAATTCTAGGCGCCACCTTTGTATCTTTTCATTTTTTATTTTTCTATTGTGTTGAGTGCCAAACATGAATGTGACTGATTTTTGGTCAGTGATCAAAGTGAATTGTTTTCGTAGTAAATAGTGTCTCCATTTTCTTATAGACTCCACAATGGCATAGGCTTCTTTCTCAACAGCTGAATGCCTGGTTTCACGTTGGGACAAAGTTCGTGAGAAAAAGGCTACTGGTCGAGAATTTTGTGTTAATGTTGCACCAATTGCAAAATCTGATGCATCTGTCTCAATTATGAATGGTACATTTTCATCAACAAAGAGCAGTACCGCGGAAGCAATTTCATTTTTCAACAATTCCAAAGTTTCCATCTGATCTTGAGATAGAGGGAATTTCTGTATGTGGACAAGGGGGTGAATCTTTTGAGAAAAGTTTTTAATCCATCGGGAGTAATGAGCCAGTAATCCCATGAGTCGTTTCATTTCTTTAGCATTTCTTGGGGGTGGAAAGTTCATGAGTGGTGCAAGGCGTTCTGGGTCAGGTTTAATTTCTCCATGTTTTATCTCATACCCAAGGAACTTCAATGATTTTTTTGAAAATTTACATTTTTCTTCATTTATAGTCAAGCCATACAATTCAATTACTTGTTGAAATTTCTTAAGATTTCTGTCATGTTCTTCTTGATCTGAACCGCAAATGACAACATCATCCAAATAGGCAAAGCAGTCGTTCAAATTCTCTCTTTCTATAAGTCCGTTTATTGTACGTTGGAAGGCAGCTACTCCATTGGTTACTCCGAATGGTATTCGTTTGAACTGATAAAGTTTTCGGCCTACTTCAAAGGCAGTGTAATGTCGTTCATTCTCAAGAATCGGTATTTGATGGTAAGCTGACTTGAAATCTACAGTACTAAAAATGTTGTACTTGGCAATTGTGTTTACAAGATCTTCGATCAATGGGAGAGGGTATGCGTCTAAATTTGTGAATTTATTAATAGTCTGTGAATAGTCTATGACCATTCGTTTCTTCTGTCCATTGGTTACAATGAAAGGCTGGGCACGCCAACTGGACTGGCTTTCCTCAATTATTCCTTCTGTAAGGAGGCGATTGACCTCATTCTTCATGAATTCATAGTCATCTTGTGGGTGTCTTCTGGATCGGGTAGTTATTGGGTGGCAATCGGGAGTCAAGTCATTGAAAAGGGAACATGGTTTTATCATGGCCTCCACCAAGAGGCAATCTTTCAAGGGTGGTGTGGTTGTAGAATTATTATCTATTACAAGAGGCTGTTTATTACCATTGAATGCTAAACTTATTGTAGAGTGATTCATCAAAAAATCGTGACCAAGTATCACATTGCAACAGCATTCTTTTAATACCAAGAGTTTAATATTGTTGTATTCATTTCCTTTGTACACAATATTGCTATAAACACATGCTTTTGTAGCGGTGTTATGTTGAACAGATGCAAATCTTATAAAACAAGAATCTGATGCAGTTTTAAATTTATTTGTTTTTGCAAATTTTTCATCAATAAAACTGGCAACACTTCCGGTATCAATAAGAGCTGGTGTATTTATTCCATTCACCGAAACAATAATTGTAGCTTTAGAAAGATTACTGGCTATACCAGCTGCAGTAATAGTTGACGTAGTTAGTTTTTCTTTGAGCGTTTTACTTTTACACACATGGGAAAAGTGTCCAATTCGGGAACATTTATGACAAGTCTTTCCTATTGCAGGACATTCTTGAGAATTTGAGTGTTTTTTATATCCGCAACGTTGGCATTGAACGGATTTCTCTACAATTGCCTGTCGATTTTGGGTTACAGCATTAACATCTGAGAAAGATTCACTCAAGCTTATGTTTTTATTTTCTTCAACAGAGTTTGTATAACAAGTACTTTTAAAGGAGTCGGCATATGTTTTTGCGGATTCAAGAACACGTGCTTGGGAAACGGTTTTTTGTAGACTCAAATCTTCTTGTTGAAAAAGTTTCTCTTTAATTTCAATAGAACATAACCCTGAAACAAGAGCATCTCTAATATGCTCGTTTTTGTTTTCTTCGGCTGACACTCTAGTGAAGTTACATGATAAGCTTAATCTTTTTAGTTCAGAATAGTAGTGATCAATGGACTCACCTATTTGTTGTTTTGCATTAGCAAGGCAGTATCGTGCATAAATTTCGTTCTTCGGTTTAACGAACATATCTTCCAACATGGATATAGTTTCTTCATATGAAGTATAGCTTTCCACAATTTCGTATAAAGCAGGTGATAAGAAGTTTACCAATATTTTCATTTTGTCTTTGGTTGTCGTTCCTTCTAAGAAATTTTCGAACGTCTTTTTCCAATGTTTCCACTCTCTCTCTCTGCCGTAGGCGAATCTGGGTCGATAGATAATTCCTTTGGCTTGAGAAACTTGTCAATATGTGATTCCATCTTATCTTCTTCGTAGTTACGGTTTTCAATCGTTTTTGTCTTTTTCTTTGTCGGCATTTTTATTTGATTAAATTGAAATAAGTAAACTCTTCATTTGTAGAGCTTTAATCAAATAAAATTGAACATGACTTTCTACTAGTAACGGATCAACAACATTTGATATTTATGAATGAATCAATGACAACGAAAACATATGGTTTATCATATCAATATAGTAGATAAATAGAATGATTCTCCAGCTTAATCATTATATAGTGTGGATGAATTGAGAAATTTGGTTGATCACCGCATTTAAATATTTATTCACGTATTCATTGCAATTTTGGAGTGAGTGAAATACCAAAAATGTTGCTCGCTAATGGAACAGTTTTGGGCTTTGCCTGTTGGCCCTTCCCCATTCATTTTAATGAATTGTGTATCATTGGATAAATAAATAAATAATATTAGACCGACTTTGAATTAAACTTAATAGGTTTCGAAAATGTTTACCTTACATTATTATAGTAAGGTTATATGTATAGGAGCCATAAAATCCTTGTTGCTATAAAAATTGCACAGGGAAGTCAAATCAAATTTTATTCACCAATTAACAACAGTTTTACATTGAAATGAATAAATAATTTGTAGTTAAATAATTGGCATGGCTAGAAAAATAAATTTTGTGCTCCAGTCACGAGTTCAAAACATTTCTTTTCTATATTTTAACATGATTTTAGAATTAATACAGCTCTTTATAATATAATCCAGACCAGTACAATACAGATAGACAAATAAAAATAAAAAATCATATACTTAATGTAATATAATTAATCATATAATATAACCAAGATACTTCAAATATTTTAAATAGCACTAGAATTTCAAAATAGATTATTGGACATTTGCATACTTCAATAAACATTATTAATAACATTAAACATACGGTATCTAAGAAAAATTGAAAAATATTTGTTTATCAATTGGGAATTTTAAAGTAATAATTTATTTTCACCCATTCCTTTATTGAATTAAGTTCAGTTTTTGTTATTTTTGTATTGATAAAGTCTTCCGGGATTTTATTTATCAACCTACTTCTTTGATACTCAAGTTGGCGTTTGCACGTTGTTAATGCTGTAAAATCTATATTAAAAGTGTTAACTACAGTGGAACGTATATTATAAGGAACAGTTCCAGGAGTAAAAAGGTGATTATTTTTGTTCAGGAATAAGACTAAATTTGCTACGTAGATTTGACGTAGTCTGGGTAAGCCAATTTCTTCAAAGATATTCCTGCTGGGATAACGCCTGGGCCTCCCTAGCGCCGCTCTAATAATATGTTTTTGAATTATGATAGAATACAATTGCTTAGAACAAAATTTTGTTGAATATTATAGTATCCTTAGAGTAACAAATGAGATTTCACCGATAGTGCGTTGTATTATATTAATGTTTATAGTATTATATTTTAGTTGCAATAAAGTAAATGCATTGTATGTAAATTGTTGCAGTGTTCAGCCAAGGAGGTAGCTGAGAGCATAGATCTGCTACTGCAGCTATCGGAGCCAGCCGAAGTGCTCTGTGCTGAGTTTCTCAACCACTCTGAATCCCGACTAAACACTCAGCTTCAGGCATTGAAAATTTCACCGGGACAGGTAGTAAAATAGTGATAATTTTGTATCATGCCTCTCCCACAATACTGAAACTTGGACAGGTTCATCTATCGCAAAGTTTTGAAAATCTCATGTTAGCATCAAAATAAAATTCAATTCAAATCCTGAACTCCTGGACAATTAAAATATTGGTGATATGCTGCTATTCAAAATTAAGAACTAAAATATAGTATCATTTTCCACATTTGACTGCATAAATATTGTAATTCTGAAGTATAATATCAGAATCCCTATAGAATTTTCTTGGAATCCCTATCAGAGGGGCCTCACTCTTTGAGTTGAGAAGGTCCAAAATGAATTCCTGAGACTGAATTTCACTAGGAGATACAACGAATAATGTCCAATGGGATTTCCTACAGGGAGATTAAGATACATGTTCAATCATGCTACCTTGGAGTCCAGGCGTAGGGTCTTGTCATGCTTGTTCTTGTATAACCTCGTAACTGGAAAAAGAGTAAGTAGCCCCAATCTGTTGGCTAGACTGAATTTCCGGGTTCCAGCATTCAATAACCGTAACTTTCTATTAACAGGTGCCTTACATTCGGTCATTATTATTAACCAATGAATCGTATACCAAAGGAATTCCTTCGGCTTAATGGACAAGTTGATATTTTCACCATTGCAAAACCTACTTTGAAGAGAAGATTGAATTATATTTCCAATAATCGAAGTTCTCCCGCATCGAGTTTGAATGATCATTCCCCAATTTGTTGGTGAATGATCGTTCGGACTTCGTGTGGGATTTATTTGGGTGGAATGTGATATGTCATGTCTTGTATTTCTGATTCAGTAATTATTATGTAGTGAAAACACTGGGTTGTTGTCAAAATTATTATGTAGCATATTTTTCTCACATTATTTGTTAGATACTTCAATTCTATTGATCTCTCTATCTTCTCTTTTTCTTATTATTATTTCCTATAACTTATTTCCACTGAATTCTCACTCTACTCTTATTTTAATATTTTCTTTCAATTCTTTCCATTTTATTTTTTGTACACCAGCTTTTCTAAATTGTATTCTAATGATAATATTTGATGTTGGATGTACTATTTGACTTAAATTCTAACTGATGTAATTTTATTAATGTGTGTATTTGGACTATGCCTGTAGCACTCATATATGTATGTATCAATAAATAAAATATAGTTTTGTGTATTACATCTTCAACATTCTTCTATTTCAACTCTTTGTGGTTGATAGATTAAACATTCATTTTTGACAACTCAATTGTGCTCAAATGATAATGGCAAATTGATTGAATCACCCATATAAAAAGTAATTGACAAAAGTTTCTTATGGAATGACATTGTATTAGATTCAATACTCTACCTTAAGGATATGTAGATAGAGAATAGATAGAGTAGCTACAACTACAATATTATTATATACTTCGTGTATTGCAGTGAGCATTCAATGTTCATTTATTAGTTCCCTGTTTTACTATGGAAACACCAGGTAAAAACTCAAATGTGTTCCCTTAACATAACAATAAGACTGAAACACATATTTTATTCAAACAAATGTTGAATCGAGATTCAATGAATTACGTATTGCGGCGGCAAATCTTATTAATGAAACATAGCATTTCGAATATTGAAATAGCATTTTTCAAATGTCTTCTGTCATTTTCAGGATATAATAGAGTTTGTTGATCTTGGAAGCAGTGGTTTCTTGAGTGATCTCTGCTTCGTTGCCACTTCGTTCACAGACATGTTTGTCAATAAATCCAACTACCAGTGAGTACTGCATTCATTGATTTCACTTACTTTGAAATTCATTTGCCATAACATTTTACAATCAGTACTTACATTAAAAATATGATAGATACTATAAGTAATATTATAAATAAGTAAATTTATATAAAAGGCACTACCGGCATAAGTGGAACTTGTTCGCCAGCAGTGAGTGCGATTGAAAATTACAAATATTATAACATTAATCAAATATTGATTAGATCAATATTGATCTAAACCAATTATTGGTTTTCAGAAAATGTACCTAATTTAAATGACCTCGTTATAAGATTGAAGAGAATTAATAACTTGAGCCAAGACGTTTTAGCCTGGTCCAAGTTTACTGTTTTTAGCTTTTTTCTTATTTGATCTCGTATCAATATCGAAAAAGCGTTCATTCTAAATTTCTATAATTAGTTCAAAGTATGCTAAAAATGATTTTTTCCCACTTTTGGTACAATCCACATGAAATTTGGTCCAATATACTTGCTTGTCTGTTTACAGTGCTTCTCATTAGTTTTGTGAGAACCCATCAATATAGTATCAATATTAGGCATATTCAATGTCATACGTATCACTGTATTTGAATTCTTCATTGGTGACCATCAATTTCCATGAGATTAATGTGCCTGCTACTTCCGTTGTAAGGGTGACCACATGAAGAGCTGACCAATCTGAATATAATTTATTAGTTTAGAAATCACCTCTCGGTGGTTCGAAATCGGTCTGAAGCTGAAGGTTCACTCATCTCTAATCATCCGTTTCATTATCCACGCACAAGCCTGGACTGGAGCTCATGTGGGCATCACTTTCAACAAAACAATTCCCACCTTTAAGGGGCGTTTACATTAGTCAAGTTTCTTTGAATCCAAGAACAGAAACTTGATTCCACTATACCATTGTAGAGTTCAAGAATAGAAACTTGAATCCACTTCACCAATGTAGACCCTTCATAAGATAAGATATCTTCATCAAGTTGTGTTGATCCAAAACTTGAATCTTCAAGGATTCCTAAATTAAGTATATGTTGAACTTGTTTGACTTTTGCATTCAACTTGAATCTTGCAAGGTAGATTCTCATTCATTTTCTCTTGAAGGTACAATCCACCCTACAAATAGGAAAATGAGATGGAAACAGTTGTTGTCTGTCAAAGTAGAATGTTTAAAAACAACTAAGTAATAAAGTATGATGCAGATGAAGAAGAAAACTTTGAGATTAATTAGATTTTCTACTTCATAATCATATTATACTTTTGAGATTATGAAAACTTGACTTCAAGTTTCCAAGTTTGCAAAAATCATTCATTTGACTCAAACATCAAGAAAACTTGAATTCAAGGAAACTTGACTAATGTAAACCCCACTTAACTGATACATGATTGTACAATAGTCTACAATTACTTTTTCAAACCATAATTTATATTGGAAAAATTTCCATTCGCAAAGAAAAAACCGCCTCCTACTTGTCACAATAATAATGTATAATCTGATCATTCCATGGATAGTAACTATTGTAGCAGTTGATTTTTATGATTCCCATTGGACCAGAAGCATTCATTTGTATCAAAACTAACTTAGTGCCTTCATATACTTCGGTCAATCCTAACCTGATTTATCTTATTAATTTTGCAACATTAATAAGTCTTACTAAGTGTACTTTGCAACAATCCATTCCATTTTTCAGTGAGTTGAACTTCATGAAAATTTACAGCCAGTACATTTCCAGAACAATACTACATATATATTTAACGAGAGCAAATTCCAGCAACAATTAGACATTCATAAACATAACACTAAAAATAAATAAACAATTTCACAATATAAGGCGACACAGTAAAGAAAAATACAAACTGGGCCAAACGTGCATAGGAATGAAACTTATGAGCTATTTACCAGGTTGCTTAAGGCATGATCGTGATATTTTGAAATTTAAGGCAATGCTAAAAATATACCTAATCGAATTGTCATGTTACAGCTTAAATGAATTTATTGTAGAAAACTTAATTTTGATTTTTTGTCTACATAAAGTCTCACGAAAGGTGTAACAGCAGAAGACCATAGATTCCACATTCAATTTGCAACAAAAAATGTTTGATAAAATTTTCCTATATCGACCTCAGTTTTCGAGATATATAGATTTTTCTATATTTTTAAAAACGTCAATAACTAAAAAAACTATCAGTCAAAATCGAATTCTAAGGATATGGTTGGAAAGAGGAAGAAATTTCAAATAATATTCATATAATTTGTTGCTTTGTTTTACTTTCTTGAAAATTTTATGAGCGCTCAAATTTGAAAAAGTACATTCGTGTAGTTCAAAGCTAAACTTCTAACAGTTTAAGCGCTCATAATAAGTTCAAAAATGTCAAACACAGAAACAATTTATATGAATCTCATTGAAAATGTATTCCTCTTTCCAACCATATCCTTAGAATTCGATGTTGACTGATAGTTTTCTAGTTATTGCCGTTTTTAAAACATATAAAAAATTGATGTATCTTGAAAACTAAGGTCGATATAAGAAATATTGTTACTGAATATTTTCTGTTGAAAATTTCTTATAGAATCCATGGTCTTTGGCTGTTAGGCCCGCCGCAAAGTGCATCCAGCCCAATCCATGCCACGCCAAGCCACACCATGGGTAGTTTTGTAAAAGCATGGTTGGCAATGCTGCACCGCAATCTGCATCCAGTCCTTCACAATCCACTAAGTAAACATCCACGCTTGGATCGTTTTGTCATTCGTTCACAGTTTTCGTGGATCGTGGATCCAGTCTTGTTCCCAGATGGTTGCTGCGCATGCATACAACTACTCTGCCGGCTTTACCGAGGTAGCGTGGACGTTGGACCGTGGGTTGACTTTGCGGTAACAGACCCAGCCGCCAGCCCAGCGTGTGGCTTCGCTTGACCTTGAACGTGGGTTGGCGTGGCTGTAGATTGCGTGGATTTAGTTTACGGCCGGCCTTTCGTGGAACACTCTGTATAGTGAAAGAAGGTGCTTAGTGATTATCGTTTTAGTGTAGTGATTAATGTTTCGAGTTGAAAAAGACAAAATTATTTCACTAACTTCGAGGCCTACCGAAATTTTTAAGAATTTAAAATAGGTCTATAACATTGTCGGTAAATTGAGAAACTATATGCAAAATTTGAAGTTAATCAGTCTAGTATTTCAGTCGTGATGATGCGTCATACGTGAATTTCCTATCCCGTACGCGTATAAGCCAGTTCTTACCTTTATTATAGTATAGATAACGTTTAGGATTTATCCTTATTTCTTATCTTTGTAAACACGTGATATTTTCTTTCTATTTTATTTTTTATCTTTGTGACGCATTCATGTACAATTCCATGTATTTTTGGAATAGAAAGTTTGATTAATTGAAAGGTTTGATTGTTTGTTTATTTGATTGTTTGATTGGTTAGTGACGACGAGATGTCGGCCAAGCTGTCATTGTTTGTGAAGAGCAAGATGGATGCCTACCTGGAGGTGGTGCAGTGGCGCGTGGAGCTGGAGCAGGAGGTGGGAGACACGGCCATGTTGGTTCGCGCCCTCGACCGCTTCCACCGCCGCCTCACTGCCATCAACTCGCTCACCGCCCACGCTGACTTCGCCATGCAAGTATCACTAGCTTTAACAACGGCCAAGGTGGAGTGAGGTCCACCGTATAATGGCAGTGGACAAGGATACCACTAGCATTAACACCCACATGCACCATGATATTTTAAACTATGTCTAGAGTACACGCCGTTCAACTAGAACGCTGTTTAAACCTACAATTGTTATGCTGAACAGGATCAGATAGACTGTTTAGTTTGAACGGCTATTTGGAACCTCAAATATCAATAATAATATTGTGTGGCCTGAGTGATATATTCAGTGATATTACAATAATATTATAAAAACACTTCACTTGAATGGGATACTTTTACAAATTAATAAAACAATATTGTAACTTGAATTACCCTTTATTATTTAGAATATTACTTCAAGTTTAAATATTGTTTTATTAATTTTACAATAATATTATTTGAACTTGAAGTTATCTCAACTTGAAAGTGACGTAAGTTATGGTCGAAACTAGTTGTAATATTTTAAATAATAAAGGGTACTTCAAGTTTCAATATTGTTTTATTTATTTTACAATAATATTATTTGACTGAACTGGCTGCTCATTTATTTAAACTATGTCTAGAGTAGACGCCATTCAATTAGAACGCTGTTTAAACCTACAATTGTTATGCTGAACTTAATCAGATCGTCCGTTTAGTTTGAACGGCTTTTTTGAACCCCAAATTTAGTAAATAGTAATGATAATAATATTGTGTGGCCTGAGAGTATATTCAGTAATATCACAATAATATTAGTTGGCTGACCTGATTCCTCATTCATCCAATCAGAATATAGAAACAAAATGTAAACATCAATAATTTTTGCTTTGATCATACTATAGTATTATTTGTATTTATAAAGTACAAAGACATATATGGGAGTAGAATATGTTTACAGTATTTTCCAAGCTCTTGAAAATGGTTGGAAGGAAATTATTGATGAGTATTAATATCTATGTTAATACCTATATTAATGAGTATAAAAACCTTAATTATTTTATATACTATTATTCAGTTGTTTGTAGCAATGTATTACAGAAATATTCCATTAGTCATAAATGTTGGGTTATGCTCATTTGGTTCAACTTGGTTTAAACTTGAGTTTGAATGCAATGAATGCATTTGAATATTATAATTAATATTGTGATGAAACGAGTTGAGGTTGTCACAACCACCGATTCATTAAAAAAGATTAGAAATTTGCTACACCATCCATCACCTTCTGTACATCACAGAAAGATGATGAATTGAAAATATCCAATATAGTATGAAATTTCCCATATTTTCTCCAGAGTTCATGAATAAAGAAATTCTACTGTTTGTATTCAAGCTGTAAAGGTAAATCCTTCTTATATTCCTTCTCATTGGTTTGACTGCCAATAATTGTACCAATCAATCAATAATTTTATTCAAATCAACACAATACAATATACATAAAAGCAATCAAAACACAAAAAATCACAATCAAAAATAAATTTCTAATAAAATACAAAAACTGGCTTCATGATGGGGTGTGCTGAAAAAAAGAAAGGAGGAAAAATACCTAGCGATGTATGGTTTCCCATGTAATGATAATATCAAGTAACCTGGCTCGCACATATCTGGTGTTAGAGTTTTCAGGTCGCACCTGATCAATTTCAGGGCCCCTGACACGACCTAACGACTTGACCAATGATTCAATAAATTAATAGATAATCCTGATTCATTTTTTGTGATTTCAGGATGGCAACAGAGATAGTGATACGGGCAGGGCGTCGCCAGTGTCGCTCTCACTTGCACACACTGAAGGCGCACCTGGCTGACAGTCTGACGAGTGTCAGACAGAGCTTGGCTGCGCCTAGGCTCACCTCACAGGAGGCCTCCACTGCCGGCCTCTCCACTGAGCTGGTCACCTCCCTCGTCCTCTCCACCGTTGAGAAGATCAAAGGGGTCCTGCAGGATTTGAAGGTAATTCAATTGGTATTCGTTCGAATATTAAAACGGCCAAGTTTTTTCAATTTTTTTACTTTTTCTCACATGAGACGTTAATACAGTTCTTAAAAACAACTCCTGAAATATTATTTCATTTTTTTATTCGCTTATATGGAAATATATGGAAAAATGTAATGTTACCATATGGCAACACGGGGCGTTTACAGTATCAATTGATTAAACTTGGTAATCAACTACTCTGCTGTTATCAATAAACATGATAATATGTGTGTAAATAATGTTGTTCATTAAAATATATAATATATGAAAAATACTTTTAAAATGTATGAATTCAGGGCTTCTTGTAATTATAAATTGGAATTATAATATCCTTTAAAATTAATAAAATAATAAATAATAAAAACCAAAATTAGTAGTTACTTTACAATTTGTATTCTTGTTTTATTAATTTTGAAGGGTACTATAACTCTATTTTATAAATGAAAAAAATACATTTTTTTAGATACATATTATGACTATAAGAAATGCCATTTTTTGGTGTACTATACCATGAAACATGGAATACAAAGTCCTACGTTTTCCATTTCTGGTATCTAGTACAAACACTTCCACTGCAATTTGATCCTGCATATCTTATTTTTTCATTGCCCACATTTTGTGCAGTGAAATGGTTTAGTCTATTGATCCTGGTCATCATTGGTAAAAACAATCTCATCATTGGCTGCTAGCTGTCTACTGCTTAGATTATCGTTGAGCCCTCCTTTATCCTCATTTCCCAAGTCCTCATCAGATAAGTCAGCAGGATCTGGAGGCTTGATGTAGATGTTGTGACATCATTTGTTTGCAGCTCATCTGACTCTAGCTCATCAAGTATTTGATGTATTTGTAGTTGCCTAAAACATGAAAAGATTAACAATGATTAGTTATAAATCCATTTATAAAAGGAAACAAAATTTGAAATTCATTCATTGAGTTGTTCTTTTCTAATTTGCTTTAGTAGGGGATGCTTACTATAATTACCCATATAGGAGATATTTTATAAGAAATTATCTATTCCACTACCTATACTTTTATAGTATCTTTTATCATGTAATATAGTTTCATTACTTAAATAAGACATGTTGCTGTGGAATAATGCAGAACTATTCATGGAATGTCCATAAAAAAAACTTCTAGAATTTTAAAAGCATAATATTTTTATTAAAACATTCTAAATTTCCAATACAAATAATGTTGTAAAAGTTGCAAGAGATTGTGCTTTGTTATTGAGCCCAGCGATGCTCTACCAAAATGTATTCAGCATTCAGCACATCCAACCAGCCAGCTGCACTGTCGCAATCGAATTGTAAAAAATTTAGGAACTCTGCTAAAACGAAAACTATTGCAGATTCACGAATGAAAATCATCCAAAATATTCCACCAAAAATCACGGAAAATACAGATGTTTACAATCTAAACAATGGTAATGCAGTTAAGAAATTAATGTTTAGAAATCAATTTCTAGGATTAATAGAACTCATAGAGTTCTATCAACGCGTTCGGCTGTAAATGCGTTACATACATACAGACAGACAAAATAAAATCCGAATTAAAACATAGACCTCACTGCGTGAGGTCAATAAATAATTCTATAGTCAGATTAATCCTATCTCCAGAGAAGATGATATAATTATATAGTGTTATTGGAGTATGGAGGAAATTCCTTTTCCTTCCATATTATCCTTCAAATGCAAAATTTCAAAAAACCTTGTGTATACATAGACGCGCAGTTAAAAAATTAATATTCCTGCCAAATCTCATAGAATTCTATCAACGCGTTTAGCTGTTAATGCGTTACATACATACAGACAGACGAAAGAAAATCTGAGTTAAAACATAGACCTCACTGCGTTCGGTCAATAATCATAATCAATCAGCTGACAAGTGCATTCATTGCATGCATTACACAGATGTCTGGAGAAGCCGGTGAACAGGTGACACCAGATATTTGTGGATGAGAAAACTGCGGGAGGTCTACTGTTCACAGAACTTGGTAATCCCGTCCTGTCCCCAAACCTATGGATTGGGGTACAGTTAAGATTTAATTCACGAAAACGTCGACAACCCCAAAAGTAAGTCTTTAATTTGCACTAACCTTGGAACTGGCGAGGAAGTGGACTGTATCTCGTGTGTAGAAGTTACTGCTGACGATATCCTGTCTTTATGCGTAGGCCTATATGATATTGTAGGCTACATATATCACGAAACGAGACGAGGTAATAATTGCGTTCAGCTAGAACGCCACGGAACGAAACGAAACGATGCTGACTTCTCGAGCACTATTCTTGAAGTGCTGGTTTGAAAGATAAACGGGGAGGATGAAGGAGGGGTGAGGGAGAGAGGTTATCTTTGCCTCTTCGGAGAGGGGGAAGGGGAGGAAAGCGCAAACTAATCAACCCACAATCAAGGCTGCCGATCCTCCGTGAATCCACCATCTCCGCCCGCCTTGGAATGCCCCATTTCCAAGAACATAAACTCAAAAAAAAACTAAAATTTAAAAGTAAAAGAAAAAAAACAGAACAACAAGCACTGAACGGTAGGAAAGGAAAAACGAAGGGAAAAAGGAATAGGAAAGGAAAACGGAAAACTTAGGGTGTGGGTCAAACTAATAGGGAAGTATGGGGGCAAGTTTCCTAACTGGCCTAACATACTCACCAGAGTTAGTTTTCACGTGAGCTGAGCGCACAACACCCTTAGCATCACTTATGATTTGGGTGACTCTACCTAACGGGTATGATAAGGGTGATGAATTGTCCTCTTTAATCCATACTAACTGCCCTACCTGAAGGTTTGTGTCACTCTCAAACCACTTATTCTTCTGTTGAAGAGTGTGGAGGTATTCACTCTCCCACCTCTTCCACAATCTCTGAGTGAAGCGATTAACCTTTTCCCAACGAGACAGTCTGTGCTCGTTGACATCACTCACGTCAATTTCAGGAACCGCCAACAGAGGGCGATGAACAAGGAAATGTCCGGGAGTCAGCGCCTCGTAGTCATCAGGAGATGAAGAGAGCGCATACAACGGTCTCGAATTGAGTATCGCCTCAATTTTCACCAACAGAGTGGAAAGCTCAACAATAGTTAGGACCGAATTTCCCACTTCACGAAACAAATGGAATTTCACATTTTTAATATTAGACTCACAGATTCCATTCATGAAAGGAGCATGTGGAATATTAAAACGAAATTGGATGCTTTTAGATGACATCGCATCACAGACGTTGGATTGATTTTCTGATGATCTGAGAAATTCAACAATTTCCTTCAATTGTCGCGCAGCACCTTTGAAATTCGTCCCTTGATCACAGAATATTTCTTTAGGCAATCCACGCCTAGAAACAAAACGATGGAGAGTGTTAATAAACTCTTCGGATGAAAGACTTGTAAGCACCTCAATGTGACAAGCTTTTGTTGCCAGACAGACAAACAGTGCAAAGTATGCCTTGTACGTACGAGCTTTGGGCCGAATACTCTCTTTGACAGTGAAAGGACCAGCTAGATCGACCGCAGCCTTCAGAAAGGGAGCACTGGGAACAACACGAGAGCTGGGAAGATCACCCATGACGGGAGCAACAGGAGTTGCATTGAATAAACGGCAACGAGTACAATTGAAAATCACATTTCTGATAACACTGTGTGCTCCAACAATCCAAAAATAACGCTGAATAAGAGCACGCACTATTCTTGGTCCAGCATGAAGATGAGAAATATGATAATACTCAATGAGGAGTTTAGTAAAATGACTATCTTTATGTATCAAACAAGGATGCTTGGCTTCATATCCTAAAGCACTATTTACCAATCTGCCACCAACACGAATCACACCATCACAATCCAAGAATACAGACAATTTTTGGAAACTCTTATCACAAGGTTTACCCTCTTTCAATAGGTCGAGTTCACGATTGAAATGACACTTTTGAACAATTTTAACACAATAAATTTGTGCACATTTCAACTCTTGAACACTAAGTGCGCCTGATTTACGACAGACACCACTAATTGATGCTTTACAGTTATTCACGAAACGTAAAACATAAGCACAGGAACGTAACAATCTCATGTATGAGGAGAAACGTGTTATCTGAATAACAGCAGTCTCTTCAGTGATATTCAAAACAACACCTTTATTTTGTTTCACATCAGGCAAATTTCAGTAGCAGGGTAAGTCATAGATGACAACGGCCAACATGACAACGAATTAGAACACCACGTTGGAGCATTGAACCAATCTTGCGAATTGCACAAGTTTTGGGGAGAAATGCCTCTCGATCCAACGTCGGCAATATTGAAATCAGTAGCAATGTGATTCCAATCAGAAATATTAGTCAACTCTAATATTCTCACAACACGATTTGCAACAAACGTTTGCAACTTGTAAGGAGGTATATGCAACCAAGATAAAACAATAGTTGAATCACTGAACAGAAACGTAGATTGAAGATTGATTTTTTCCAGTGAAGGAAGGACTGAAACATACAATCGCGAAAGCAACAACGCAGCTTGAAGCTCTAATCGAGGAATAGACAGAGTTTTCAACGACGCAACTTTAGTTTTTGCTTTCAACAGGAAGCATTTCACCGTAGATTCTGACGACACAACTCTCAAGAAGATACAAGCACAGATTCCTTTCTGCGATGCGTCGGAAAACCCAAGTATTTGACAAGAAAAAGCATCACCATAAACGCATCGAGGAATTGAAATTGAACTTAGAGCAGGAAGCTCTCTCATCAGCTCGTTCCAGCATTCGTTGTATTCAACAGGAATCGGCGTATCCCAATCGATATCCAACTTCCACAGCTCTTGTAAAAAACATTTCATTTTGAATATTACTGGAGCTATAAAACCGAGAGGGTCATACAGACGCGCGATAACGGACAGAACAGTGCGCTTAGAGTTTTTCTTTTGAAACTCTGGAACGGAGACTTTAATATGAAAACAATCAGTAGTTGGGTTCCACATTACGCCAAGAACTTTCACATTTGAATTAGGCTCATCACTGATATGAAGTGGTACTTGAGTGTTTTCAGAACGAATCAAATCCAAGAACTCAGGAGAATTACTGCTCCATTTATTCAACTTGATATGAGCACAGTTTAGAAAATTACAAAGTTGTGATTTTATTTCACAGATTTCTTCCAACGAATTAGCACCTGTGAGAAAATCGTCGTGATATATATCATCACGAATAGCTGCTGCTGCCAACGGAAATTTATCTCCTTCATCTTTCGCCAGTTGAATGAGAGCACGTTGAGCAAGAAAACCAGACGGTTTCAAACCATATGTGATTGTTTTGAGCTCATAAACGACAATATCATCGGAAGGATCTTTACGAAACAATATGTGAAGGAAGGAACGATCTTCTTCATCAACGAGGATAGCACGATACATTTTCGTAACATCACACGTGAATACGAATGAGTGAAGTCTGAATCTAGTTAACACATCACATATGTCATTTAACAATTTTGGACCTGAATGAAGAACTTGATTCAACGAAATGTGACTCTTTTTAGCAGACCCATCAAATACAACACGAACCTTTGTTGTGGGTGATGACGGATTGATACACAAAAATAAGGAATAAAATATTTATCTGGTTTTTTAGCAACTTCCATATGATCCAAAAGAAGATACTCTTCCATAAATGATACGCAATCAGATTTCAAACGAGCATCACGCAGCATACGACGCTCCAACGACAGAAAACGATTTAAAGCAACATCATGAGATTCATGAAACTTGAGTTGATTAGTGTCAACTTTGAAAGGGAGACGAACAACATATCTTCCTTCAGTATCACGCGTGTGAGTTTCAGCAAAATGTTTCTTACAAAACTCATCATCGGGACTAGGAATTTATGATTAGGAATTTCTTCACTTTCCCAAAACTTATGAACCAAATTAATCAACGAGTTCTCAGAGGTGGGACACGTCATTAATGCAGTCAATGACTGATTAAGAAGACCGGAATGATATGGAAATTCACCCAAAATAATGTCACCAAACACGGTGGGAATCACGCAAAACGAACACTCTTCACTAGATGAGACTTGACTATGATGACGTAATATTTTGTTGAATAACTGGCATCCCAATAGAAGATCAACGGAACGTTGTTCATAGAACACAGGATCAGCAAGGTTGAATTTTTTCAACTCATTTTGCACTTTTGAACTGAGATAAATAGGGGGCAATGAACCAACTATTTTATCAATCACATAAGCCTCAGCTTCTAAACAAGGGTGATTTGAGCCCTTAGGTTTCAACAAACATTTCACAACACCAGAAGAATTCCCTACACTCGAGGAATTCAAACCAGAGAAATTTTGTTGACAATCATGAACAGATAAACCAAGTTTCATAACAAGATCTTTTGTGATGAAATTAGCAGTACTACCAGAATCAATCATTAAACGAACACCAATAAACGAACCAAATGAATTTTTAATAACTGCTTGAGCAGTACCTAGAACAACACTCGTTTTAGGAATTAAACTAACAATTGATGACTTATCAATAACATTATCAGTGATACCACAATTGACAGAATCCAAGGTCAGGGCAGTGGACTGTGAATGATAGTTGGTATTAATACCTACAAATAAATCTTTGAATTCTGTGCATAAAAATACTGATAGCTTGAAGTGTGGTAAGTACGCCAATAAAAGACTAAATGAATCAACAAGATAAGATTTAATAACAATAAAATAATAATAGGCAGATGGCCACATACAAAAACAATTGTAAGTAGGTTGAGTCAAATATCTTGGGATAATTACAACATGATAAAACGTTAGAGAAATACAAAATTTAAATGAAATTAGGTCAATGACATTAATGACCATTGAAGCCTGACAATAATCGAAAAGGTAATATTAATGATACCTGAAATGAATATAAATTGAGTGCTATAATGAAAGTTATTGCTGTAAGGTTCAATCTTAATGATTTATAAGAGGAATAATAATAATATTATTATTAATAAAAATATGACAATGATCTGCAGATAGTGTTCAACAAATAGAGTACATAAAAATATGCGGCATAGGCCTTCAGTGATTTGAATGTCAAGATAGACATCGACAAAACAATTAATAGGCGTCACTGGCCTTAAAATATCACTTAAGAGCTAAGGGTAGCTAATAAATACAATGTAAGATTGTCCAGGTTAAATACAGGCGACATGGACCTTCAATGAATTGAATGTCAAGACAGACATCAATTAGAACGATCAATAGGCGACAGTGGCCTCAGAAAATCACTTGTAAAGCCAAGGGTAGCTGTCAATCAATGAATAGTGCTACTATTGAATACAATTATATAGGCGTCAGTGCCTCAGAAAATCACTTGTAAAGCCAAGGGTAGCTGTTAAATACAATGAATTAATAGGCGTCGGTGGCCTTAGTGAATTGAATGCCAAGATAGACATCAATAGAACGATAATAGGCGTCAGTGGCCTCAGAAAATCACTTGTGAAGCCAAGGTAGCTGTCAAATCCAATGAATTAATAGGCGTCGGTGGCCTCAGTGAATTGAATGTCAAGATAGACATTAATAAATCAATTAATAGGCGTCAGTGGCCTCAGTGAATTGAATGTCAAGATAGACATTAATAAAACAATTATGATACATACGTAAGTGAAAATTGAATAGAACGATTATGTAACCTGAATAAAATTTTGAAGAGGAGATGCAGCCAGGCAGACAGGCAATGACTCCGCAATACCCACAGGAACAGGACATCAGTAAGCGATGATGTGATCTGGCCATGCGATGACAAGCGTGGAAGCGTCCATCACAGCAGGCAAATCCCCCAGTGGAAATGAGAACAGGAGCAAGTAGAATTCCAAACGAATAATCCGACCTTCAAGTTGTGGAATTTTAGATTGGCAAACTACACCGCCTTGCGAGCTCGCTACTTGACTCGCCGCACAGCAAGCTTGATACAACTTGCCTCAAACGCACAGGCGTGCCTCTCTGCGTACTGGACCAGCGCTCAAAGTTGCTTATTGGCGCAGCAATCGCATTGCTACAGTGCAGCATCGTTTCATTCACTCAGGTTTTTCTGTTAGTTTTTAAGCATGTCCGATCATGAGGAAGATTCACTTCCTGAGCCTTCTGCTCTTTTCAATGCAAGAGACAATTTACACCAGGAAATAGATTGGTTCATAACCAGCTATAACAATTATGTTGTGGATACTGAAGCCACTTATTATCAATTATTGACTGTCAAAAACGAACTAGGTTCACTTAGAATTAAGTATGATAGTTGTGTTGTTTTCTCAATGCGCAATAGCCGTCTGTGACCAGTTCAGTGCGGTTCAGTCTCTCAGGGTACAAGATAGTTGATAGCTGGTGCATACACGTCACAGCGTGCTTTGAGTTGCAGCCAGTACTGAAAATTTGAAACAAGTGTGTGAATGCTTAATATTAAACAATATAAACATACAAAGGTACAATGGAATAAATATACTCTAGAGTGGGACCTAATCATTGGCGTCAAGCTAGACTATTAGGCACACGGTCACTGAAACCCTAAGGTTCAATGGACCAAGAAATGGGTAATAAAATTAACAATTATCCTAGGTAAACTGGGTCAAAGATGACGGGCAGGAGGACCAATTTTTATCCAATTGGTCCATTAACAATTACCTAGGTAAACACTGGATCAAGAAATCTGGCCCGGATGAACCAATTTTTATGACAGAATCCAGGTCAGGGCAGTGGACTGTGAATGATAGTTGGTATTAATACCTACAAATAAATCTTTGAATTCTGTGCATAAAAATACTGATAGCTTGAAGTGTGGTAAGTACGCCAATAAAAGACTAAATGAATCACAAGATAAGATTAATAACAATAAAATAATAATAGGCAGATGGCCACATACAAAAACAATTGTAAGTAGGTTGAGTCAAATATCTTGGGATAATTACAACATGATAAAACGTTAGAGAAATACAAAATTTAAATGAAATTAGGTCAATGACATTAATGACCATTGAAGCCTGACAATAATCGAAAAGGTATATTAATGATACCTGAAATGAATATAAATTGAGTGCTATAATGAAAGTTATTGCTGTAAGGTTCAAACTTAATGATTTATAAGAGGAATAAAATAATATTATTATAAAAAAATATGACAATGATCTGCAGATAGTGTTCAACAAATAGAGTACATAAAAATATGTGGCATAGGCCTTCAGTGATTTGAATGTCAAGATAGACATCGACAAAACAATAATAGGCGTCACTGGCCTTAAAATATCACTTAAGAGCTAAGGGTAGCTAATAATACAATGTAAAGATTGTCCAGGTTAAATACAGGCGACATGGACCTTCAATGAATTGAATGTCAAGACAGACATCAATTAGAACGATTAATAGGCGACAGTGGCCTCAGAAAATCACTTGTAAAGCAAGGGTAGCTGTCAAATCCAATGAATAGTTGCTACTATTGAATACAATTATATAGGCGTCAGTGGCCTCAGAAAATCACTTGTAAAGCCAAGGGTAGCTGTTAAATACATGAATTAATAGGCGTCGGTGGCCTTAGTGAATTGAATGCCAAGATAGACATCAATAGAACGATAAATAGGCGTCAGTGGCCTCAGAAAATCACTTGTGAAGCCAAGGGTAGCTGTCAAATCCAATGAATTAATAGGCGTCGGTGGCCTCAGTGAATTGAATGTCAAGATAGACATTAATAAATCAATTAATAGGCGTCAGTGGCCTCAGTGAATTGAATGTCAAGATAGACATTAATAAAACAATTATGATACATACGTAAGTGAAAATTGAATAGAACGATTTATGTAACCTGAATAAAATTTTGAAGAGGAGATGCAGCCAGGCAGACAGGCAATGACTCCGCAATACCCACAGGAACAGGACATCAGTAAGCGATGATGTGATCTGGCCATGCGATGACAAGCGTGGAAGCGTCCATCACAGCAGGCAAATCCCCCAGTGGAAATGAGAACAGGAGCAAGTAGAATTCCAAACGAATAATCCGACCTTCAAGTTGTGGAATTTTAGATTGATTCCAAACGGTAGAGATGATGAACTTGAAAGTTTGAGTTTCACGAGGTGAAGCCAATTGTAGAAGAATGGCAATTGAAGCCTACACAAGGTTGTAATTTTTGACAAGTTTATCAGAGTAATATGTGAAGCAATCAATGAATAATTGAATCACAATTGAAGAATAGAATAAATGAATTAATTTGCAGAAGTAATTCACACTTTAAAACGTTCTGTAGATCAATAAATAGCGATGAACGCCGACACGAGGTTGCAATTTTTGACAAAGTTTATCAAGGTTTATCAGAGTAAATATGCGAAGCAATCGATGAATAATTGAATCACATTGAAGAATAGAATAATGAATTAATTTGCAGAAGTAATTCACACTAAAACGTTCTGTAGATCAATAAATAGCGATGAACGCCGACACGAGGTTGCAATTTTTGACAAAGTTTATCAAAGGTTTATCAGAGTAAATATGCGAAGCAATCGATGAATAATTGAATCACAATTGAAGAATAGAACAAACGAATTAATTGAAGAATAACTCACTTTTAAAAACGTTTCGTAGGTCCGATAAAAATGGATAAAAGGTTTAGACCGAAGGCGTAAATGCACCATCGACTAAGAACCATTGCAAAAAAAAAAGACAAGACACTACAATGCTGGTCAGAAGAAGGAAGATGCCGGATGTGTTTGAAATGTAGGTAAAACGTTTGCAAACGTATGGTGAACAAGTAGCAAATATCTAGAAAGTAAGATGCCTAAAGACAAAATAAATTCCAAAAAATCGAATAGCACAAATATTAAAATTGCATGGCAAATAATAACACAACGAAAAGTATAGAAAACCAACTTGAATAAAGCAGTACCGTGAACCTTGACTGTGACGTCACCGGACAGCGCAGACGCACAAAATGATGACATGATGTCTACGTGGAACGAGTAACAAGTGGAACCGTTCCAATAATGCTTTGTCAGATTTTACAACAATGCTTAGAAGAATTTGAATTCTCAACAACATTCATAGTGCTATCAGTTTGAGTGATCGAATCAACGGATTTCGATTTCAAAGCAACTTTAGAGATGTTATCAGTAGACTTCTGATAACGAACAGGAGAATTCGAACGGCTATTATCACTACTACGAGGATAATGAAGTAATTTATTATGCATACGACCACAATAACACAACGATTTAGACTTGCATTGGTTTACAGCGTGAAATTGGAGAAACAATTGAAACAGACTCTCAATGATTTAATAAATTCATTCCTAGCTTTTGGATCTTTTCAAGAAAGCAGGACATTTGAATAACGAATGATTCATTGAGTTGCAAAATGAGCATTTTGTTTCAGCACTATCATTCAATTCACAAGTAACTAAGCTGCTTTTATTTCGAACGCTGTTATCAGCCTGAGTAGATAAGACAACCTTTTTCTGAAAAGACTTATTTTTCGGCTTTTCGATAGATTTTTGTTCATTAACAGATGGCACTCAGATGCAGATAATGATAAGATCTAACTCTCTTATTCACGAAATCAATCAACTGTTGACAAGAAGGAAGCTCTTGTCAGCTACCTCGAGCTCAAACGATTCACGTGATATTTTGTCTAATTGACGAATAGCTAATGCGTACAAGATATAATCAGCCAAATCAGGAACTTCAACGATTTCAGAGTGGTAATACTATCACCTACTTTAACCAAAATCTTGAAGCGATTGTAACGAAGGTTTAAATGGGATTGAACTAGTTTTCAAAATCTCATTTACGTAGTAGTTAGCTAGCACCCTATCACTCTCATAACGCTTGCATAGAGTTTTCCATGCCAAATAAAAATCATTACTTATCTGAAAAGATTTTACTACTCTGGCTGCTTCGCCTTTCAACAAATTATGCAAAATATGGGATTTATGAACAGGAGAATAATATTTATCATCCACAATCAATGATGAAAAGATATTTTTGAATCTAGGCCAGTCTGAAATATCAGAGCCATCAAACGGTTTTATTTCAGTTGGAGGTAATATCATGTTCAAACGGGGAGAATGAGAGGTTGAAGGTGAAGGTTCACTTTTCTCCTTCGGCTTCTCATTTTTCATTTGATTCAATTTATCACGAGCATTTATTATTGCACAGGATAAATTATCAATAACGGTAAGTGATTGATATTCAGGTTCTTTAGTAGGTTCAACTTGAATAGATAATTCATTGATTTCATCTAAGAGTGCAGAATATTCTTTCACAGTATTTTCAATAGATATACTTCTTATCAAAAATTGAGATTGAATTTTAGGATCATTGATGTCCTTTCAAGTCATAGGCTTGTTGAACACGGCTAAACAAAGTTCTTTCTTCTTCACACGAATAGTAAGCAAGGCTTGTGGGCTTGCCATTGTAACTAAGTAACTGATTAGATAAACAAGGAGATTTGGAAAGGAACTTTGTAACTGGATTTAACATGGATATCAGTGCATGTATCAACTAGTAACTCTACTATTAACTAATTGAAATTTAAATTGAAAAATAAATCTCTTGGAAATAGAACATATCCTAGGCCTGGTCGGACCATATGGTAATCCCTCCTGTCCCCAAACCTATGGATTGGGGTACAGTTAAGATTTAATTCACGAAAACGTCGACAACCCCAAAAGTAAGTCTTTAATTTGCACTAACCTTGGAACTGGCGAGGAAGTGGACTGTATCTCGTGTGTAGAAGTTACTGCTGACGATATCCTGTCTTTATGCGTAGGCCTATATGATATGTAGGCTACATATATCACGAAACGAGACGAGGTAATAATTGCGTTCAGCTAGAACGCCACGGAACGAAACGATGCTGACTTCTCGAGCACTATTCTTGAAGTGCTGGTTTGAAAGATAAACGGGGAGGATGAAGGAGGGGTGAGGGAGAGAGGTTATCTTTGCCTCTTCGGGAGAGAAATTTTCGTTTTTCAACTGAACAATTTCCCCCTTAAGTGATTCAACAGCCCCCAGACACTTGTTCAATCTTTCACTTTGGAGTTTGTAGTCCTTTGCTAATTGATCTACTGCTTGATGACACGCCTCAATCGAGTTACCTAGATCGGTTTCAAGTCTCTTATGATCCTCACGTATTCTGTTCAACAACCTAAAAACGTCCTGCAAGCTCAACTCACCCTCAGCCGCCGTAGTTTCCAACGCTATGCTTCTACGCCGCTCTTTGGAGCAATCCTCGCACCGCCAGATTTTCTTATTCTGTTGCATATACTTGAGATCGTCCATCGTGAGATTTACGCACTTGGCATGAACACTCGCATGACAGTCATTGTAGGTGGTCGAATCGTTATTAGCATCACGCACCGATTTTGAACATATTTTACAAGACATTTTCGATAGAGCAGTTACACTATTGAACATATGCTGTGATATTACACTAATAACAGCTTTAAAATTAAACGAATGTATTAAATGTATTCAGCATTCAGCACATCCAGCCAGCCAGCTGCACTGTCGCAATCGAATTGTAAAAAATTAGGAATTCTGCTAAACGAAAACTATTGCAGATTCACGAATGAAAATCATCCAAAATATTCTACCAAAAATCACGGAAAATACAGATGCTTACAATCTAAACAATGGTAGTGCAGTTAAGAAATTAATGTTTAGAAATAAATTTCTAGGATTAATAGAACTCATAGAGTTCTATCAACGCGTTCGGCTGTAAATGCGTTACATACATACAGACAGACAAAATAAAATCCGAATTAAAACATAGACCAATAAATAGTTCAATAAATAGTCAATAAATAATTCTATAGTCAGATTAATCCTATCTTCAGAGAAGATGATATAATTATATAGTGTTATTGGAGTATGGAGGAAATTCCTTTTCCTTCCATATTATCCTTAAAATGCAAAATTGCAAAAAACCTTTTGTAAACATAGACGCGCAGTTGAAAAATTAATATTCCTGCCAAATCTCATAGAATTCTATCAACGCGTTTAGCTGTTAATGCGTTACATACATACAGACAGACGAAAGAAAATCTGAGTTAAAACATAGACCTCACTGCGTTCGGTCAATAATCATAATCAATCAGCTGACAATTGCATTCATTGCATGCATTACACAGATGTATGGAGAAGCCGGTGAACAGGTGACACCAGATACTTGTGGATGAGAAAACTGCGTGAGGTCTACTGTTCACAGAACTATTAGTAACATGGTTCTATTATGAAAATATGGCTGGTTAGGCCACGAAACCTGTACTGTCATAATATTAAGGTTTCAACATAACTTTGTGTTTATTGAATGGGTTTTGTTTCAGGTGTTCTTGCAGCCGGAGCTGGCGTTCATGTCGAAGCGTCTGTTCGTGGAGTCGTTCTGCGCAGAATCGGTGCGCGAGTGCCTGGTGGTCGGCTTCATGCATCACCTCACTGCGACTGCGCGCTCCTTCACCGCCCCCCACTCCGCCCTCGCACTGCCCTGCCCCACTCTCGCCCTCCTCCTCATACTCACCAAGATGTGCCTCGAGTTCGAGGCAACCAGTGTCCACTATCTGGTCAGTTGAAAAATTCGCTTGTGGTGAAGTTTGTAGAATAAATGTTGATGTTGTGGAATCTCTTCATAATTTAGTTCAGTAGATTAACTGAATTAACTGATATTATTAATTCCACCTAAACACTATGAATCAAATGAATATGGATCAGTGTGAAAACTAATATATATTATGTTTAGAGTGATTAGTTTATTATTGAATTACAAGTATCACACAATTCTTTTGCTAAATTTTTATTTATTCATTCATTGTATAAAACACTATAATCATAATACAATTATGACATTGGAGGAAAAACTAGGCTGAGCCTGTACTATTTCTCTCAAAAAATTTTGATAAAATGTTAATATTGTCCAAAAGTTAAGGTGAGAAATACTGATCACACACTGCAAATCACTTGCTCAGGATACTAATATTCGTCACATTGTTATAATGTGTTTTAATGACAGGGGAATCGAAATGAAATGATGCATGAAATTCATTGAAATGTTGTGTTTCTAAGTGCATGTTGTAATTAGCTACGTCTACACTATGTAGCTGGAGAGCTATATAGCAGAGCAATATAAAATTTGAGCTACATATAGCTCTGTCAGCTACATATTATAGATCTGCTAGATGTAGCTCTGCTATAAGTAGATTTTAACGCTAAGTTTATCTAGCAGAGCTATATGTAGCTCTGCAAGATGTTTGGAATAAAGTTCACTGTTCAGTTGCCAGCCAGATGCCGAAGAAGAAGGAAGTTCTTGCAGCAGTCGCTGCTTTCGCCGCAGCTACTGTGATATTTTCAGCACAGAGAAGAGAAATAAGATTTTGGATAAGACCCTCCCTTCAGGCTAGAAAACTATACAGTGGTAGTGACCTTTTGAAAGACCTAAATGAGGATGATAGAGACGATTTGACTCAAGAAGTTCGTTGTGATAGTAGTTTCAAGAACTTTCTTCTAATATTGTCTTTATTCGAGTCAAATTCACTCTCCATTTTTGCACAATAATATAATCATAAATCAAAAAGAAATGCTTGTAATGCGCAGTAGCCTACTAGCACTCTGACAACAAATGAGTACAGTATATCAGGTGATCAGGTATAAATCCAGGAGGAACTAAACAGCTGCAAACAGCAGTAAACGGCAGCCTTCCTTAAGGACAGAGCAGCTACATCTAGCTCTGCTATAAACAAAAATTGACATATAGCAGAGCTATATATAGCAGAGCTCTGCTACATATAGCTCTGATTCTCTTTGATGTTTACCGAAAACTTTGGATAGCTCAATTTCTGCTATATATCTGAGAAAATAGGCTTGAAACTGCTATATAGACGGGCCATATAGCAGATTTCCAGTGTCACTTTTTGAACATGTAGCAGAGCTATATAGCTCTGATACATGTAGCTCTGCTATATAGCTCTGCTGCATAGTGTAAACCTAACTTTACATATTCTACCTTCACCTGCTACACAAAACTTTTAGGGCCGGGTTCTGAGCTCGGGAATTAGCTAAGTTCTAGACTTTAAAACAGCTGGAATCAAAAAATTGGCTTTACAAAACGGGGCGTAGTCGCAGTCTTTATTTTCTATAATTGGAAAACGTTGTTCCTTGACGAAATGAAACATTCCTAGATAATTCAAAATAGCTGAAACTCTACACTATTTTCTCTTTATCTTATTTTGAGTTCGATTTTCTAATTTTTCGAAATTTAATTCAAAGGTGACTATGACAATGACTACGACTACGCCCCGTTTCGGAAAGCCAATTTTCTGAATCCAGCTGTTTAAAGTCTAGAACTAAGCCAAATCCCGAGCGCGGAAACCGGCCCATAGAGAAATCTTCTAACTAGAATTTGAATTTTATTATTATAGATTGAATCTTCTATTTTTAATAAGAGATGAAAAATTGAAAACATGGGTTGGAGTTTTCCAAAACGTGTGTTTGCCCATTGTCAATATTTGTTTCTGTTTCTAGTTTCTATAAGCTATGTTACTAGAAAATGCAAAATTATGTAGTGAGGCGAGAGGGGTGGAAAGGGTTACAAAAGAGTACTAGTGTTTGGAATATGAGCTATGTTAATGTTGTAATACTAGTGTTTGGAGTTTATTATTAATATAATTAACAAAATAAATGATATTGGGAGTTAGAAACCAAAATTTCTTCTCCAGAAATAAAAAAAATTATCTTTATCACGGAGTTTTGAATACAAAAAGTGTTTCACAGGCTTTGTTATAAGTTAAGTGTCTTCGACACTTTGATTTGATTTGTTTTGTGCAAATACATTTTCCTTTATACTACTTTCCCCTTACCTATTGCTTAGATGATTGATTTTGTTCCTGAGAAATATTATTTGATTACTGTTGAGACACTTTCTTAGTTTTCTACTAATAACTCATAGTTGAACGAGCGTTAGCGAAGTTCTCACTTTTGTTACTAGAGCCCAAAGTTCTTGTCCGTATGTGTGTATGTTCGACAAGAACTTTAGAGAGAATTTATCAATAAGCTTAAAATTTTAAACACGAATTCTTCGAACCTTTTTACAGGTCAAGTTCTTTGGACAACAAAATTGACTCACTCCTTCGTCCTTTTTCAGGATGTAAAAATAACATTGAAAGTGCATAAGAAAAAAAGTTTTTATTTATCATTTATTAGTCAGCTGGAATTATTTGCATGCTATTTCTGTAATTTTTCCATTAATTTAAAGAAGCTGATGCCATTATTTGGCAGTTGTCACACAGACCGTCAGACAGACAGACTTCATGCGCCGACACATGATTTCAGCTGAATAATACACTAAATTAACTCTCTTCCGTTAACGTCTGTCTGCCTGTCTGTAACATACACGTAATTAACACTACTTGTGATAGCATTTGCTATGACATTTTTTTCACTTTGTGAGTAGAAGCTACTAATAGTGTTCACTAACACTTGATTATTCAATGTATAGGTACCGTACTCATTCATTTCATTTTTGTATCATTTATTAGTACCATTTATAATGTTGAGATGATTGAAACGGTTTCAGATATCGATGTGCGGGTTTCGCTATTTATTTCCATTGAAATTCTGTATCGAAATCATGATGACCACCTTCCCATTTGTAAAAAATGAAGTTGGATTCAAAATGAAGCTAGATTCGAAATGAAGTTAGAGCCATATGACGGATCCAAGATGGCGGACAAAAGTTTTGAAGCGACAGAACATTTTTTTTCAATTGGATTAGGATCCTAATTGGAACCTACTACTGTGATATCATACTTGTAAAAGATATATTCAGCTGTTTCCATAATAATTCTCACCAACTCTGTATAAATTACAAGTTGCGGATCTCAGAGATCAATACAACAGTTCATGAGCGAGTTCTTCAACACAGGGGGGTCTCTAGTTGATTTCTTTTATTTTTCCTAATCTTAAAATTGTGTGACAAATCTTATTCTGTTATATTGTTGAACGAGCATTTGCGAGTTCTCACTTTTGACTTACTGAAGGCCGACTGAAGTCGTTGTCCGTCTGTTTGTATGTTCTGTAATAACTTAGAGAAGAATTGATCAATCAGCTTCAAATTTTGAACACGTATTCTTCGAACCTTTTTACAGGTCAAGTTCGTTGGACAACAATATTGACTCATTCCTTCGTCCTTTTTCAGGATATAATAATAACATTGAAATTGCATAAAAAAACATTTGTTGTGATTTATCATTTGGTCAGCTGAGGAATCTATTGTATGCAGAATTACAACAGTTTTCCCATTCATTCATTCATTAATAACATCAGCTGAGGCTATTAATTTGGAAGTTATCATACCGTCATGTAGTGACACATGATTCCAGCTGATTAATATACAACATGATTTATAACTTTAACATCAACAAACTGATACGGGTTGAGATATCAAAGCCCGCACCTTCGCCATTTATTTTCTCTTGGAACTCTGTATCGAAATCATGTATCAAGAATTTGGATTCATATGAGGGACAAAGATGTTAAAGTGACAGAGTAATTTTTCATTCAAATAGGAACCTCAATGAAACCTACTGTCAATATTACTCTCGTAGAAGAAATATTTTGCTGTTTCCATAATGTTCACCAACTCTGTATATTTAAAAGTTGTGGGTACCAAATGTTACAATACAACATTCTTGAGCAAGTTCTCCAACCCAGGGGTCACTAGTTATTTGTAATATAATAACATAACTAATAATAATTATAATAACTACTAATATCGTTATTTTTTATTTTTATAATCTTTATATTGTGTGGTAAATCTTATTCTGTCATATTGGTGAATATAATATAATAAATAATAGCTTATTGCTCGACTTTTGTTGCATGAAAACTCTTTCTGACAATTGTAATGCTCTTGATCTTCTCCAGAGACTCCGGAATGTAAAACAATTCAATTAAATTCAAATAATTTTGCTTTGACAGTTGAAACTGACAGACGAATGGTTCAACGTCGAGGAGCATTGCGGCCAAACGATGCAGGGATGGACCGATGAGTCTGAAATTTGCACCGAACTGAGATCCGCTGCTCAGGATCTGGTCAATCATTATGTGCGAATGCAGGGATTGGCTATATCACAGGTGAGCTATCAATCTATTCATATTTATTTGCCGATTATGATGGGGCAGTCAAACCTCGCTAAAATTACTCATCGAAGTTTTTTTTTAAATCATTTGCAACAAATAATAATTAGAACTTCGTTAAAAATTTATCGAGCATTAAAATTACTCATCGAAGTTTTTTTCAAATCATTTGCAACAAATAATTTGAACTTCGTTAAAAATGTTGATGTGAAGATAAGAAAAGGAAAGGAAAAGGAAGCCTCTCAAATACGATTTCAAGAGAATTGCTGTGGTATCTGGTGGATATTTGAATACATTGTACAAACAATAATTATACAGTCTGTCGATTATTTACTGTTTTAACTTTTCTTACACTACTAAACTACTTCTTGGTGTTTGTGAGCTTTCAATCGTTACTCGAGAGATTTTCTCATTCAAATTTTTGCTCTCCTTTGATTTGTGTGGAATGTAGTTGCTCCAACGGTTTGCTTCTCACTTGTCTGTATTTTTTCAACTCTACTTCAGACCACATAACTTTATCGTTTAATTAATCTCTAGTTTTATCCCTATCCTAGATTTCCTCCCACTAGTTTTAACCACCCAGGTTTTCTTCCACAGTTTGAAGAGAATCAATTGATTTGATAACATACCTTGTAATACATGTAACATACATGATAACATACATGTCACTAATACAGATTAAGATGCTAGTATACTTTACTAATTAAACATTGATGTTCTTCATTGTAATATTAATTTTTGTGTTATAAATTCGTTGTACTATTGTGTTAATTCGTTGTGTTAATTCATGATTGGAAATATTTAGATGTTGCGAAAATCAGTTGAAACGAGAGTCCCCAGCCGTTCTCGGACTTTTCACCCACTCTGTATACTAGTAATTATCTACTCCTTTTTGTAATAAATTAGAACATCATGAATGAACGGAAGCTTCCATACAAAAAAAGTTTCTCCAAAGTCCAATTACTATTTTCAAAGTCTGAAAGCAATGTTTTTTCGCCTAACAGTGACAGATCATGAAAACTTTGTGTGATCACTATTAATACATCCGCCTTATTCTCCATTGCTAAAATTGTCATTACACTACTTTTTGTTTTGTAAGTTGTCAGCCCTAACAGCAATTACTTCATTATTAGTTGATATGTTCATGTCAATGAATAATACGTATCTGAAATTCTATGCTTGCTTTCATACGCTTCTCTGTAAAATCTACATGAGATAGTTTATTCCCTCTACGACCTGATTAAAAAAGTCATGTTTGAGAATACAAATGAAATCTGCGCATATAGGAACCCCAACCGTTGTTTTGAGAAGGCCCCATAGTGAGCATCATGATTGGTCGACTAGAACTGCTAGGTTCGCTGTCTTTAGGTTTGGGAAAGTTTCATCATATCATTAGAAATTCTCGAATGACTATTTATTGAATATTAGTATAGGCGAAGAGGTGTAACATGAACCTTCGACTGCCACCATAACTGTGATATTTTGAGAGCGGGGGGGGGGTGGGGTAAGAGTTTGGTCTCAGCATCCGGTAGGCCTACCCTCACCTCCAACATTCTCTACACTTGCCTTATGAATGCAGAGTGAGAGGAGAACATGTGTGAGGGAGACATTTCCACCCCTTCATCCGTTACATGCCAGCCACTCTCTCACCGTTTGAGGGGTTGAGACTCATTTTATCATATTATAATATGTTATGATATATTGGCCAATATTAATAAAACCAGAGCAAATGCTCATGAGCAAGAGCATGGAGCATAAGGTTTTGCTCATGAGCATTAGTTAGAAGCATAAGCATTTGCTCATTTCTATATGAATAAGCTTTACGTTATGCTCCTGAACTCTGGAGCAAATGCTCACGTATTTTAAAGATTTTTCATCAACTGTTCTCCTTTGTTGCCTTACTTTGTTTTTATAGCTCACTTAAGCGCTAAATATGCAAGTTAGGAGACACCGCTTATGTTTGCGTCGTCTGCTGTGTTTTATATTTATGAAATGAGTTCTAGGTTAGTTGAGTTTAGAATTTTGAAATAATAGCGTGAAAAAATGTCATCTCTATAATAAATTTTAGCATATCTTATAATATCAATAGCCTTCTTATAATCGTCGATAGGTATCTTTTGTATTTATCCTTTTGTAGGAATAATGGTGTATATATCATGGTTCAATCTAAAAAGAGTTCTATAGTTTTAAACTATTGGTTGTGATCGTATCTGGTATAGTTTCCTCTTACTCACACGAACTAGTTTAGCCATTTTACTATAAGCAAAAGGTGAAAAGATGCTCCAGAGTACTCACCTTTTTTGAAGCATTCGCTTCAAAAGTTGAGCAAATTCTCTAGTTTATTCATACAATTTTGAGCAAAAGCTTTTACTTCTAAGCAAATGCTTAAACTATTTTTTTGATGAGCATGAGCAAAAGGTTTTGCTCACGTTTATTCATAGAAAATGAAGCAAATGCTCCAGATTTTAGAAGTATAAGCAAATGCTCAACTTTATTCATATGGCCCATTATCTCGTAGCCTCTATTTCTCATGTTCCAATACCTTGTTATATCAGTGCTACAAGGTTTTGATCAAGTGGTAAACTCACCTTCTGGATACTCATTGTGTAGTGTCTGTTTGCAGGTAGGCATGCTGTTCGAGGAAGGCTCGCGTGCCGAGCGGAGCTCTGACTCCAGCCGCAAGACGCACTCGCGCCACCAACACCGCAGCCTCACCAACTGGTCGTCTCACTCGCACTCCATGGCCGCCGCCGCCGCCACTCACATCCACAAACTCTTCTCTGAGCGCATCGAGATATTCGCTCCTGTCGAATTCTCAAAGGTCTCCATCCTCACCGGCATCATCAAGATCAGTTTGAAGGTGAGTTAACTGTTTAGTAATGCATAATTATTTGTCATCCATACTTGTTTTTAAGTTGTTTTCTGAGGGGGATCTCATTCATCAAGTTCTCATAACATCAAGTACCTATTTTCAGCATTTCTGTTATTCATTCTTATATGTATGACATCTCTGTCATGTTCTGTGTGATATTTACATTTATAAGTGTTGTTTCTTCTATCAATTAATTTTATAGCGTGAATATTGATGTTGTGGAACTTTTCCATAACTGAAGAGACTTGAAATGTTGCCAAAAATCCACTTTATTTAGATAAAAATTTATATTTTACAGGAGCATGCTTTCGTGTGTGCTCACATTAATTTTTATTTAAATAAAATGGATTTTTGACAACATTTCAAGTCTCTTCAATTGTTTCTTTTAGTTTCATCATAGAGAAAAGATAGTATAAGTAGATATCTCATGGTATACGTAGTTCATGTACCAAATTTCAAGTCGATTTCTTGTTAACTCAAGCCGATTACTATAGACTACTGTCTATTTTGGCCAGGTGAGTGTGTAAGAATGGCACAGTATGAGAGACTACCAGCGTCAAATGAACTACCTTGACTATCGGTTTGAGTTAACAGTGAAAATTGTAACATAAACGCCATATATCATGGTATATCTTTTTATGCTTTCTTCTCTCTATGGTTTTTTATTCAATAACTGTAATATCAGTATTATATAACAGTTATAGTTACTATAGTGTTGCTTTGTGATTTTCTTGTTGGTACCTGACGATGTTTATGTATTTGTCAAAATATTCGTGACAATGAAGAATTATTATTATTTTATTTTGAGACACACTGGAACAAATATTAAGTTGAGTCATTCAGTTCGTCATGTCTCACGACATCAAGTTTTCATTGCAGATTGATGCACGGTCAACCACACCGTTGTACAATAGTTAGAGATCAGTGATAATGAGTTAGGGAGAAGTTAGTTCAATGTTCTAAAGGTCATGCTTTCAAATGGAAATTTGCTGGTATTATAATAAGCAACAGGATTTTGGCGAACTGAAAACTTTACGTAATAAAGTTATCTACTCAGGCTGGTTCTTGTTTAACTGAGATCTTAATGAAGTGAATGTCACCAATTTTTCTTGAAGTAAATGCACAAGAAATGTTCTTGGAGCGGATTGAAATACAATTATTATTATTTATAATCGGATAATAATAATTATTATACTGTACATATTATTGGGGATTGAATGAATATTGATCGCTCCTCTCAAATGCTCAAACGTCACCATTCTGACTCGAAATTTAAATTAAAATCAGAAGGTGTGTGAACTGTTCATTATTATACTTGCAATCAAGAGTTCATGAAAAATCTTTGTACAACCTTTATGAAGAAATCTATTTTTGGGTATTATACTCCGAATAAAACAATTTGAGACTTGGACAAAATATCCGTGTTGTCAAATAATGCAAAATTTCAGTCTTTCAATGGAAGCCCATGTAATATGACTGGATGTATTCAATTGCACAACACAGTTTAATTCAATTCATTCTTTATTGTCATGAGCATTTTACACAAATACATGGACATCGTCAGGTACATAAGAGCAAATATCTCAAAACAATCACTGTCATATAGATATTAGATACCTAGATAATAACTACAGTCATATAGATAAAGTCAAAAAAAAATTATAAATAAATAGTCGATGCAGAGTTGTCGTCAATTTGAATATATCCAGTCATTTGGGCTTGCATGAGACGACTGAAATTTCGCACAATTTGGCAACATGGATGTTTTTTCAAGTCTCAACAAGTTTTTTTAGAGTACAAAGCGTGTCGAATAAAATGTCGTCAACCGTTCGTAGCTTTCATAAGAGAATTCAAATTCATATCAAGTCAGAATGGTGTCATCTGCACAACAGTACAGTTGAAGTTGATTTTATAGCTATAACCGTTCGCTAAAATTAACAATATCTCAATACAAGAACAAAACAATTGCAATAAATGAAAGACCAAAGCAGAGGAAGAACCATTAAAAAACGGATGTGAATCTTATTAGTTTAGCTTTGTGAAGAGTAACATTTTCTATTGTGTTTTCCAGACATTCTTGGAATGTGTGAGGTTGCGGACTTTCAGCAAATACGGCTTGCAACAAATCCAGGTTGATACACATTACTTGCAACTGTATCTTTGGCGGTTTGTTGCTGATGAGAAGTAAGCATTCATTTTCAGATTTTTCCTACACTCATCATGCATAATTAGTAAAGGCACATCAACAGTCTTATGGGTTGAACTGTTCCTATTCCTATTCATAGAACAGTCAGAATGTATCTTATTTTGGAATCAACTATTTAAATTTTATATTGAAGTTATGTTTTATATAGGCCTACCTCTAGATTCTAGATAAAGTTCTAATATGAATATGTTGTGTATTCATAACTTGTTTTTAGTTTCATTTTTTTAGAAGCAGTATGTTCTTAGGGCCGGTTTCCGAGCTCGGGATTTAGCTAAGTTCTAAACTTGGTTAAGACTTAACCGGCTCTTGTGCAACCGGGCCATAGTCTTCAATATGTTATTATAAAAATAAATACAAATATTCACCTCCAAAAATGACATTCAACAAAATCCTTTGTGAGTTTCGACCAAACTCAAATATATTCTACATATTCTAAAAAATATATAGAACATAGTATATTACGGTCTACAAATTTGCACTTGAAACTTTAGGTTAGAATGTTGAACGTCCACGAAATGACCGCTTGGCCGGCGTCTTTGCAAGCATTATTTTAACTTGTCTATTTGTGGAATCTGATTTTAAAAATTGGCAACACTGTTACATCGACTCAATGCTATTTACTTTAGGATCGCACACAAAAATTTGTGTCCAAGCACTGTTACTCAACTCGTTGTACAATGTTACCACGTTGAACCATATCGATGCTCGCCACCTTCGACCATGTATAGGATAGACACGGTGGAAGTCAAAGTCGTTGATGGCAACATGGCTACATATTATTCAATTAATGTAGTAAGTTAAGAAAATCTGGTAGAAATAGAAAATAATGATAGAAATAAATTGTGATTAATAATCATCAATTTTGATTTTCATGAACACGATTTAAGCTGTAAAACAGTATATTAAACAAATGTTTTGCCATACAGTGACGTGGAGATGTTCCTTACCACAACTTTTTAGGATGAAGATAGGGAACGCCGTGTCTATCCTATGCATGGTCGAAGCTCGCCAGAATGATAGAACATCGACTAATTAAAAATCGATCAATTGTATTGTCTCGTTCGTGGCAGCGGCAGATTTGAACGTTTTATGTCATCCATCTCGACGTTTTACTATTAAAAATTGAAAAATGATAATATCAAATGAAATGGGTAATTGAATCTTTTTAATTATTAAATTTGCCACAAAATGACAGGGAGTGCCCGTGCGCCTCCTTGCTGTAGCCTCCCCTTCTTATACTAACGAACGACTCCAATGCTCACTGTGAAACATTATTTGTTGCAAATAGAAACCAGTCTATCGTATGATGCAATAATTATTGCGAACGTATCAAAATCATGTTGCAATTTTTAGTAGTATTTTTTTAGGAAAAACTGGAGATTGAAATTGATAAGAAAACACAATAGAATAGGTTTTGTTTATCCTAATCAGATTTACCAAAAAATTGAATATTCCTGAGTTGAAGAGTTGCAAGATCAACCAACTTGAAGAGTTGCAAAATCGTAAAGGTGTAAATAAAACCTCGACTCTTACTTCATATATTGAATATCAAAATATAAGTGTCTTCTATAAACGCTCTTGCAGTCTTCTAATCACTGGCTTATACCATTCTATAGAAGAAAATATAACTCACAGAAATATGGTGAAATTCTACAGAAAAATGTATGTGAATGAATACTCTACCAACTTGAATGACTTATCTAAAAGCTCATCTAAATAAAATTCAACAACTTCCTCCATTTTATTCTCCGTTATTCATTTTATTATATTTTAAGAAAATCATCACAGTGTAAAATATCTAAATTTGAAATAATATGAAAGCTCGTACTTCACAAGTGATGTACATAATAAATAATATTATACTTGAATTACGGTACTGATATTTGAAGGCGCATTTTGTAATTCCGATATCTGTTTTTTTCCAGTCTGGTCCATTTCCTTCTGGATGAAATCCTGGGTAGTGCAATTAACAGATGTCTGGATCCCGTTCTCATGGAGCCCAGTGTTGTCGAAATAATATGTGAAAGGATTTGAGAGTATAGTGATTGAATTAAGAATTCATAGATACAACATCGTGATGAATTATTATGAACTGCAATACAGTATAACATTGAAGTACTGTATGATGAGAAATACACAGATACGTCACTGTGCAATCCGTGACTTATTGTTCTTATGAAGTGCTACACCAAAGTCAATTTAATTGACAATTTTTTTCTGGACATATAATTATAAGAGGAGCTTACCAATGTTCTTGAATCGTAATAGTGATACTTCATTCATTCTCTACTGATTCTGGTTATAATTTCAAATATTTATGTTGTTTGCATGAAATTAATTTATTGAATAAAATTATACATTTTATCAAGTACTGTATTTTGATACTGTATTTTTCCTTACTTGAACCTAATGCAATAATCTTGTTTTTAATTTGCCCCTCGTTGTAGATAATAAAGGTGCATATGATCATAGCCACATCTAATACATTAGAGGTGGCTATGATATGATGTAAGAAAATATTCCTTAAAAGAGAGAATATTTGTCTATTTCTTTATAAAAGTAGAAGCCAATGGGCTATATAGAAACCAAGGTTTTATAGACTTAGGTAGTAGCAGGTACAACCCTCGCTCCGCAAGGGTTTGTGAAAAGCTCAATAGTAGATTAATTCATAGCTCTAGAGTTCCATGTTCAAAATTGGAATCAACTTGAACAACAATAGATAATTAACTGAAAATATACAATAATGATTTATTACGTGGATAATCTCCATTGAAGTTTAAAATTCTCAGCAAAAAAGGACTACGGTTAGACTCTAACCCACAACCTCCACCCAATTGTTGAATTATAATTAATCCTAGGTAAATTCAGATTTTTTATGCAAAATTTTTCAATTTGATAATTCAGGAGTGATGATGCGTCAGGCATGGATTCCCCAACGTTAGTAGACTGTCTACTAACTTTGTGGATTCCCTATCCTGTCCATGTATTTCAATTATCTATTTTATTAATAGTATAGATTAAATTGTAAATAGTGCTATTATAATATACTGTCAATCAAATTAATAGATCATTTATATTCTGTTATTCATGTGCTCAAACTAGAAATTCTATCAAAAATGATTCAGTGCAATCACTTGGATAAAAATCATTCATTATGAATTCGCAACACCAATATGCCTTAAATTCACAAAATTGATTATTTGGATATGTACTTTTTATAACATTAAGATTGTCTCTACTAATTCCTAATATTTTCCAAATTTTTATGTCACCCAATACTCATTTTCTCATTTCTTTTGTAAAATTAGAAGGTTATAAATACCTTATGCTATATCAGGCTGTAAGTTTCTATTGATTTACATGCTAAGTGAATGTTTAGATTCTTGAAGCGTAGATTTAATTATTCAATAAAATGATTGATAGTTTTATTATTTCAATCAGTTCCATTGACTAGGAACAATACTGTTGAATCAGTTTGAGTACACACATGAATTATTCATGGCAGAGTTGCTGAATAAATTTCATGAATAATTTTGTTGGCAAATAGAATCATTCATATCTCAACAATCAAATAGATGTGTTGGATCATAAATGCTTTAAAATTAACTCATGTGAGCTATTGTTGATGCAATTTTGACTTGATTTCTTGGTTGATGTACGTTATTATTATTTAAACAATGAAATATCGCGTTTATTGATAATGATTTATGATAATGCAACAAAATGTTCACGTTCGACAACTTAGCTGTTAGTACAAATTGATAAAGATTGCTGTATGATAAAATATTACGAAGGTCGGTTGTTCATATTTTCATAAATTTCCATTTACTTGTTTGATCAACTTATTCAACGCTCTCAATCTTCGTCTATGATAATTGGTCAGTGGCCTTGGTGACCTAAGATTGCATCCATTGTGTGCTGAATGAGGCCTATTTCTGTGAAACAACAAATGATTATTTCTCATCACTGCAGTCTCCACATTACTTGTTCTGTGCAAGCATCTCGTCTGCTACATCACTGTGCTGTTTTCGTTCTTGACGAGGTAATGATGTCAACAACTGAAAATTAACAGATTATACATTCCAATTGCATTTATATTGTGATAAAGAACACCATAAGATGTAGAATAAATTAAATTAATCTTATTATTTGTTTTTTTTTTGTTCTTTCTTGATAATATTGATTCTTTGTTTTGTTCAGTTGAACTCTTCCTAGCTATTCCATTGTGTTCTCAAATTCAACTTTTGTTTCTCAAATAGATCTCTTTTCAAACTATTCAAAGATATCTTAACGGTACGGTAAGCTAATTCAGATAACTTAATCTACTTGTTGGCTTTTGAGACTTTTAGCAGCCTAGAAATCCCCGGTTCAAACCTGCTCATCACCAAAAGTTTTTGATCAGGCCACTCCCGTGTTATCGGATGAGCACGCTAAGCTATCGGTCCCGTCTGAAGTATGACAGTTGTAAGGCCCATTGACGACCTTGATATATTCTAGCGAGGTGGAACTTCTCAACTCCCCACCAATAAAAGCCATACGAATATTATTATTGTTACAGTATGGAAGGTGTAGATGTACCTACATTTTTGAATCTGAATGTTCATACAATATTATTTTGATTGAGAATAGAAGTATTTTGAAGAGGTAACAAACAAACCATATACGACTTATATATAAATTGAGCTTCATAAATTAAAAAGAATCTGTGAAGAAAGAAAATGGGTAACAATATCTATAATACTTGATTTAATGAATTAATGAAACTACAGAATTTTTCCCTATTCCAATAGAACATTTTCAATCTAGTGTGAATACCCTTTTATTGTTTTTCATCCAATTTCACCATTTTATTATTTTTAGGCAGTCTTTACATATGTCATACCATATGGGCTCAAAAGTTTAATATTACCCTTTTGGGAACTACCCAACAATGTTTCCGAAAAAGATATTAATTTTGAAATTTACAAATATACAATGGAAAAGAAAGTATAAGTCAGTCTACAGCGAGATTCACGTTGTAGTCGGTGCAAATGATATGGCATGGCTGACGATTCTCTTTTTCCACCGCCTTCTATATAATTTAAAGCTGCGCATGCATTTATGTCGTCCCGGTATACACCAAAGTTATTAACAAAATGTTAATAACTTAATTTTTATAGATTCTATTATATTGAACATAACTTATCAAACACATGATGAACATATGTGTTTGTCAAGTTCCGTTCAATCTAATAGAATCTATAAGGATTAAGTTATAACATTTTGTTAATAACTTTAGTGTAAACCCAGCTTTAGTTACTTACTTTTTATCTGATATACAGAATGAGTCATATGTATGGGAACCCTTCAATAAATTGGAAACTGTTGTAGATAAATAATACTGTAACTTTCAGGATAAGTTATTGGTCGAATACTCTACCAAATGACGTACAACTGAATTTCAACCCCCCAAAAGGTAGTGACTTAGGGGATGTAAGTAGAATATTTTAAAAGTGAACACCCATTGTGTGATACATAATTTCAAATGCCTTTTTAAACCAAGAAAGATGTCATCAATTAAAATGTTCTATGATACTTGTATCCAAAATGGCGGCTGATCGTAGTTTTAGTTTTTGGGGAAATGAGGGGTTGTAACTCAAACATTTAAAAAAATGTTAACACTCATTGTGTGGTACATCATTTTCAAGACCTCTCCAAAACAAGAAAGATCACATCAACAAAAATGTTCTTTGATACTTTTACCCAAAATGGCGGATGATTGAAGTTTTAGTTTTTAAAGAAATAATTGATAAAGTTCAACCAGCCGCCATTTTGAATAGAAGTATCATAGAACACTTTTATTGATGTCATCTTTCTTGTTTTGGAGAGTTCTTAAAAATTATGTATCACAAAATGGGTGTTTACATGAAAAATATTTGAGTTACGAACCCTAATTATTTCTTTAAAAACTAAAACTTCAATCATTCACCATTTTGGATACAAGTATCATAAAAAAATTTTATTGATGCCATCTTTCTTGTTTTAAAAATCTGTTGTGGTGCACTCACACAACTTTCCATGCCGTTATGAAAATCGATCACCTGACGCTAGTGTTTCCGCGCATCTCAAGTCTACTATTCAAAGATTTGAGCCAGCTGGAGACACACGAGGTCTGCCATCTCTTCATAGTGGATCATTAAATTTAATAGAATCAACTGTTGTCAAAAGTTTGCAATTGGATAATCACATTTTCTCGAATTTCGAGCTTATTTTAAATTTTAGGTGAAAATGTTACAAGACATTAATTGTAGAGATTCTCATGCTCAATCTTTTCCACTCGAAATTTTTTGTTCAAATTGTATATGAAGGCTGATAATTGAGAATCCAAAATAACACTTTGCATAGATGTGGCAAAGCTCCTGAAATTTTTACAGATATAGGACTTGTTGCAGTTGATAGAGTCTATCAATGACTATTTCAGGTATGAATTTGATCAAAATCGTTGGAGCCGTTTTCGAGAAAATCGCGAAAACCCCTGTTTTTGACAACATTTTAGCCGCCTTCTTGGATTGCATTTGATCGAAATTCGTGTCGGATCCTTATAGTGTAAGGACCTTACGTTCAAAATTTCAAGTCATTCCGTTAACTGGGAGATGAGATATCGTGTACACAGACGCACATACACACTCACACACACATACATACAGACCAATACCCAAAAACCACTTTTTCGGACTCAGGGGACCTTGAAACGTATAGAAATTGGGGTACCTCTATTTTTTTTTGGAAAGCAATACTTTCCTTACCTATGGTAATAGGGCAATGAAATTAAAAGGCCTTTGAATTTATGATGTATCACAAAATGTGTGTTTACATTTAAAATATTCGAGTTACAACCTCTAAGTCACCCCCTTATGAGGGGTTGAAATTCAGTTGTGCGTCAAAAGGTATAGAGTATTTGACCAAGGAATAGCTTATCCTGGATGTTACAGTATTTTATCTACAACAGCCTCCAACTTATTGATGGGTTCCCATACATATGACTGTATATCTATTAATATTAATGTATTGTCTATCTGATATTATAATATTAATATTATTGTCCATCCTTGTTAATAATTATTATCAGTTCTATCTAAAATGAGTTTTATTCACAAATAAAAATATAGGCCTATATTATAACTTACTATTTATTTTCATGATTTACTTACGTGATAATAAATTCTCATAATTGAGATGAAAATTCATGCTATAGTGAGATCCACGTTCCGTAATCTCAGTGGAAAAGATAGGACAACAGGATTGACGTTTTTCTGTCTTGCTACTGCCTTCTATTTACAGAAGCAGATAGGTGATACCGGTATATATCTGAAGAAATATCAACTCTTCATTCTTAAAAAAAAAATCATAATATTTTATTCGTCAAGAAAATATTTTTTTTTTAATAAGGTATTATTATTAAAAAAGTAAATTAGTATTTCACAATTGATTTCACTGTGTAGAATAATAGTTTGATTTAACCAAATTTAGTTTGAATTTGAAATAGAGTTGATCATGGCGCCATCCGCCACACCATAGATCAGCTGATCAGTTGAGTTCTTTGTTTTTCGTCTGTTCTGTTGTGCTTGGTGAAAACTGAAAAGTGTACCTGTGTACACCAACTTTCTGTCAGGTAAACAACAATGTTTTTTTATCGATAATCAAGCTTGATTAAAAGAAACTATTAGGAAGTTTTGATTCTCAATTCTTTTACATTTTTATGATCTTATAAACTATAAATAATTTAATTTCCTTTACGAACAATCTAACCATTTCATTTTGGAATAAAGGTTATGTTCAAACAGTAGGAAAATCAGTAAATTTATGACGCATTTCAAACTTGTCATCCTTGTTTACACTTATCTCACACCACACACCCACAATGACTCATTTCAAGAGCTATTGATAATAAAAATAACATTTGATAGCATTCATTTCAAAGTTCTTTGTTTCAGTTTTGTCTTACGTGTGATCCGTGTTGCGTTGTAGAAATAAGAAGCACTGTACAAACTTACTTATTTTAGCTCAGTTTAGATTTTTTTGTTTCAAAGTTTTTCATTCTAAATTTGACTATAAACTTCTCAGTATATATATTTAAGAAAACGAGAAAAGCTGGAATGATGGTAACAAATTTAAGATGTATTTTTATAGGGTATAGGTCTATTCTAATATGAAGTAGGCTACGGTACCTATAGGCTATAACTTGAATCAAGTAATTCAAAGCATTCTTCTTATTTAAGTTTGACTTTATATTGTAGCAAAATCATCAATTAAAGTCAAATTGAGTTAAATATTTTTTTCAATGCATGCTTCACGTTTTTACATAGAAAATTAAGATTTACCTTACTAATTCATGTGAACTCTACTAATCAGTCTACAAAGTAAAGTATATAATACCGGTAATTATTATTAACCAAAAATACAAATTTAAATGCAGCAAACCAGCCCGACTTCTACTACCGCAAATATTAACAACAAGGTTTACAGCTAAATGGAAATTCGATGAGTTACTATCCAAAAATTATTTTTCAGCTCGGCAAGCCAACTCTGTTGTCAATATTTGCGGTAGCAGAAATCTTCGGGGTGGTTTGCTGCATTTAACTTTGGGGTTCCGTTTAATAATAATTATTTATCGATAAGCATTTGAATAAATATATATTTGCAATTCCACATCGTCAATTCCCATTTTATAATAACTAAGCTCAAGATTGGCCTACCTTTTTTTAGAAAAATTGAACTTTTTTGAGATTATTTTGACTTTGAAAATCCTGATACTTTTCCGCCAGTATGCAAATCAACAATATATTGTCATTGTTTGATTACCCGTATAATACGAAATTCAACTGAAGACTGAAGTTGTAGGATTCATAAGATAACAAAATTTACACTACCTATTCACTATTATAATATTAGCAATTTTTATCACGACTTGTAAAAGTGGCATAAATGGGCATATCCCATTGATTTCGTGTTCTATTGTGTTTCAGGATTCAATTTGTCTGACATCAGAATGAAATTGTTATTGTTAATAGCTGTTGTTGCTGCTTTGACTATGGCATCTCCAGTAGATAAGAAGGAGGAAGATGAGTATGATTGGGAAAGTTTCAAGGTTAGTTGAACGATTATGCAGGGTGATTCTTAATTATGGTAAAATAATTTAATACGTGATAGTAGAGGTAAAAATAAGAAAAAAAGTTCTTAAAAACATATATCCATAAACGCCTCATTAGCGAGCTATACAGGGTGAAAGATTTCGCCCGGAATTCAGTTCCTCTGGTGAAATACACCGATGCTAAATTGTTTGGCGACTAGTTCTTGGAAAACTTATGCTGGATTCTTATGGAAAAATATATGAAAAATTGAATAAAACTAGTCTGGAGGCTGTAGTGTGAGTAGTGTTTTAGAAAAAAGTTGAAATATGCAAAAAATCTAAGTAGAAAAACACTGACTTCTACGTTTGATGCCTAATAACTTCTTTAATGACCAGTAAACAAATAATATTTCGCAATAAAAATTGTAGAGAATTTAATTCTGAGAAGAATCATGTAAGCTGTGTGAACTAAATTTGAATAAAAGTTGAATAAAATGTATTATTATGTAGTACGTTACACCACAAAAATTTGCTGTTTTATGAGGAGAGAACTAATAACTCATAGATTGTAGCTGTAAGTTATGCCTACTGTAACCGCGCTGTGTTTTTTGTCAGTGCAGTTTAATGTCAATCAATCTATTATTTGGAGAATACTGAAAGAGCAACAATTACATCCATACCACCTCCAGAAAGTTCATACTCTATTGCCACGAGACTGTATTCCCCGTGCTGGTATTTGCCGATGGTTTTTAGAAACATTTGTTAACCCAAACTTTTTAACAACCGTTTTATTTACCGACAAGCCACACTTTACAAGAACAGCTATCGTTAACGTCCACAACCAACATATTTGGGCAGATGAGAATCCTAATGCCATCAATCCTAATCGTCCACAACATCTGTTTTCAGTAAACGTTTGGGCAGGAATCATAGGAGATCATCTACTTCGTTTCGTGCTTCCTCCCAGGCTTAATGACATAATCTACTTAAACTTTTTGAGAGAGGAGCTATTCATCTTATTTTTACCTCTACTATCACGTATTAGATTATTTTACCATAATTAAGAATCACTCTGTATACACAACTACATTTGATGATGACTCTAATGAGTAATGAGCTGAAACATGTCATGCATAATAAAATATGAAACGTTTATGTTAATGAAAAGTGGCTGCCGTACACAACAAATACACAGAACTACTTACAGTACATTTATGGTTTATTAATTAGTAGGCCTTAATGATGCTGAATTTTGCAACTTTTTTACCCGATTTATTCAGTATTTAGTATCAATACTACTTCACATTATAGATCAATAGCCTACTACTTACATTTCTAGCTGTTTTGTTTTGATATTCATTGATATTTTTGGTGTGAACTCAATAGTTCATAGGATTAAAATATAATATCATGCTCTATTATATTAGGAGAGGTCCTGCTAATATTTTTTTATTTATTCCGAGACAATAGATACAATCCAGATAAAAACAATAGACATTCGCCCAAAATGGTTTTCTTAAATAAAATAAACAATCCAGAGGTTATGCCAAGTTTATGATTTGATTTAAACACAATTTCAATTATAAGAAAGAAATGCATCAACTAGGATTTTGAATTTATCTGATTAATTCACTTCCATCAAGAAACTTTTATCAAAATTCGAAAAATAGACTTCTATCACATATTAAAGTGTCTTTCGTGGTAATTCAAAATCCTTTATTGTCATGATTTTTGGGTCTGATAGAGTGTAAAAATGCAATTATTCTGAGGCATCGACAGTAACAAATAAAAAATACAGGTGTTGAAGTAATGTTCTGCAAACTGAAAACGTAATCTCATTGAAGGACTTTAAAAAGCTTGCGAAAATAATAATTATGTACTAATCACGTTCACTAATGAAACTAATGCCTCAGTCTGAAATTTGAAAAAAAAACATGATCATGAACTAGTTCTTTAAGAAACAAGAAATAGTGACTGATGTCAATAACCGTCCAAAAATGAGCAAGGAATTGAAGGCCAAGTCAAGAAAAATTAATAATTGTTTTGGAAATAATGAATTCACGTCCAATAAGAACATTGATTTAACTGAAAGCTTAAAATTTACATTCGAATAATAATTCAATTGAATTTTGTAGGGATGTTGGTCTCAGCAATGATTATATTTTGTTTCTCTGGTCTCATGTTTGTACTGATTGTAATGCAGATTTCCATTATGTTTCTCATGCAAATTTGTACAATTTTTTATAGTTTTTCAGCAAAATGATCTTGAATAATTGTAAACAATTTAATAGTGGGTTTTAAACTGAATTAATTTGTTTTGTAGATCAAATTCAATAGAAACTATTCTCCCGAAGAAGATAAAACAAGGAAGGCTATATTCGATGCTAATGTTGCAAAAATCAAGGAACATAACAAAAAATATGAAAACAAAGAAGTTTCCTACTCCATGGGAGTGAACAACTTTGCAGACAAGGTGAGTATTTAATAATCTATTTTATGATCAGAGTGGGAAAGTCGAAAACAATTACAGGAAAGAATTTCTCTGTCAAATATTGCTCCTAGTTAACAATTAGTTCCTGTAATGTATGGCATTAAATAAAGACGGAAATTGGAATTCCAAAAAAACCTCATGATGATTTTTCAAGTCTTGAAACAAATGAGAAGGAATAAATGGGAACTTCTATACAAATAAAATAATGCTAAACGACTCTGGTGAGATGGGAGAACGTGGGAAACGATCTGGCTTCTCTCTACTTCTTACTCCGTTCATTAGAATGTTGTCATGCAGTTGGAATGTCACATCTGGTTCTTTGTTTTACATCAATTTCACTTTTAATATTACAACGAAGTTTTTCCTATTTATATTTTTCCTATTATTTTTATAAGTTATACTATCTTCGCGATTTTTATTTTCTGAAGATGATCTTCATTATGCATTTTACATTAGGTACATTATTATTAACTGTAGACACATTACTTGAAGTTGATAGGAGTAAAATACTATTCAAGTTAATAGTAGATTGATCATGTTTTATTCCAATTATAACTTTAACTTCAAAGTTGAGTCAGTAAATACTTTTACTGAGAATAATCGGATGATAATATTCTCATTCTTAGAATTTATCGGATATAAAAATACTTATAAATGATATTGGATAGTAATGAATAATTATGAATCGGATTCATTGCTCCTGCTTCCTTCGCCAAAATTATTTGTCATGTCTTCTTCACAATATAAAAATGTTCTTTAGCCTCCTATTAGATTAATTATTCTTCATATTTATTTGTGCTATAATTTTTAATGATATTCTGCTCACTAAGAGCACTGGATTGGATTAGGTACTCTTCACTTGATAACGCAAATTTCGAAAGTTTGTTTTTATTGATATCAAATCTTGATGTAATGTTCTTGGTGATTTTTATGGCGTTGTTTTCCAATGCTACAAATAATTAGTACCTTCTATGATGATTAATGATATTACAATTATTTCGAGGGTGATTGTATGGGTAGAATCTTCATTCAAACACAGCAAAGTTAGGATTGTTTCCACCATTTTTTCAATATTTGTGATATGAATAGTGAGTTTTGGTCTAAAATATTCTTGTTTCTCTCCTCAATGGTAGGTAATTTGTGCATCGAAGACAACGAGGATAATAGATCATTACTGTTCACAATATCAAGTTTCATGACAGCTAGGAATATTCATGATTTTGTGAGTTTCTATTTGCTTGATTGAAACGCAAATTATCACATGGTTTGTTCTTTCAGACTCCTGAAGAATCCAGGCAATCACTGGGATTGAAAAAGGATAACACTAATAAGGGAGTGTATACTGGTGTCTAATTTTCAAATAAGGGAGAAAATGTTAGAATATTTTATAGCTTTACCTTGAATATTAAACAAGGGATTGAGGACAATTTTGAACAATGGTTAAAGGACAACATCTACGAATTTCAATATCTACCGTTACATGACTCCATTTTTTAAACATTAGACTGTGTATTCTGACAATTTCTGTGATTTTTAATGTTTTGTACACTGATTGAGATTATATTACTTCATCTTTGAACAAAAATCATTCTATTGACTACCTTCTTAGCCAACAGTAGTTGCTTCTAAGTTCATAATAAATAAAATAAATAAATGTTTATTTCCCCAAAAAACTAAAACTACTACATCAATTACAGAAAATATTAGATAGTTTACAATTACATACAATGGTTAGTCTCACAAATTTCTTATAATGTGTCTTCTACATGTTTAGGGTTTTCTGTGTGGAAATAGATCTACTCTACTATGGCGTACCATGTTCTAGAGAAGGTATTCAATTCTAGTATTCAATCACTTTAACTTTTGAATCTGACGTTTTTGTTGATGGATATTATCTACTAATTTCACTAATGATGCTGTTTAATTTGTTCATCACTTTCAGAAGAACTGTAGTTGATTAAACTGAAGCCAAGAAGAAGCTCTTTTTTAGTAAGATTGTATCGAAAATGAAGAGAAATGAAAAGTGGTGAGTTCATGATTGACTGCAAAGGATGTATTGGGGAGTTGAAAGTAGGACATTTGTTCCAAGTAGTTTTAATATTCCATAAATTTCCGTTGTGGTGTTTATTAGTGATTTAGGACAGAATTTATCAAAACGGAAAATTGTTTGAGCGCCAGTTGATCCCAAATAAACAAAAAATCATATTACAGAACCAATTCAAAATCATCTGACGTAGAACCAACTGCCGCTCAAACCTAGTTTTCGTTT